>NC_058376.1:123657073-123819573 GCF_018350175.1 Felis catus | reverse complement strand
TCCCCTCTGTGCTGCTCACTTCTAGATTTCTCTTTCCAGAGTTTGACAGTTCCAGTTGGTTTGGGTGAGAATCCAACTCCTTTCCTTTTGTTCCTGGCCAGGACCTGGCTTGGGTGATGCTAGCCTTCCAGAGATGGTTCAGCTGTGTGCCCACCATGGGTAGCAGCCCAGTGGGGCACACATCCCATGCCACCCACCTGGCATCCCATCTTGCCATCCTGGAGACCCATGCCTTCTGGTCCTGAGGTCCCAGGAAACTACTTCTTACCAACATAGAAATGTGCCCTCAGAGCAGCTCCTGCCTTGGTAGCCTGGGAAGCAGGCACTCCTCGATTCACACTCTGCAGATGGGCTGGTCCTAGATGTTGGAAGCCTTGGCCACTCTTCCTGGACTCTGTCCTCACATGTAGAAAGCCTTACCCCAAACACCCCTTGGTAAGCAGTGGTTTCTTTTATGGCCTTTTCTCTTGTTTGCAGCTATTTTCTGGGCTGAGCCAGAAAAATGCATTTCTACTTGAGGGCTGCTTGAGGCCAGTGGGTTTGTCTTTGCAAGAGAAGGGAGGTGAAAGGGAGTTGGGAGTGGGTACAAATCAGGTGGGTAGCAGAGGTATGGGTGCAGAAGGGAATTTAGGGGTAGAAGGGTGTTTCGGGTATGGAAGAGGATTTGGGGATGGAAAGGAATTGGGGAGATGAAAGGGAGTGTACTGGGGAGGGATGGCAAATCCCCCTCCCTGGAAGCTTGGCAATGGAGCCTTAGTGATGTAGAGGGATCTGACTTTTTCCAAGAGTGCCTAGAGTCTTCCATTCATTAAAATTTGGGGCCCACCTATCAGCGAAGTAGTGTCCACCCTGCTGTGGGGTGGCCTTGCTGATGGAGAGTGCCCAGGGGCTCAGCTGGGGGTAGGATGTAGGAGGCCACATTCTGGGAGTCAGTCCATCCAGTGGGACAAAGACAGCAACAATAATAGTGACTGTGATGCTCAACCTCTGCTAAGTACTTTACTCTGCAGGGTGCTCCGCTGAGGGAACTTACCCCTCCCTGACAGTCCTGGGAGGGAGGCGTGGTTATTATTCCCATTTAGAGTTGAAGACTAAGCTAAAGAGAGGTAGGAACCCACTCAGGTCAACTTGGGGGGCCAAGTGGGATTTGAACTGAAAGCCCACATGTTTTTTGGGGGTGGTGGTGGTGGGAGTTTGTTTTACAATAAAAGTAATGTAACAGTATGGTATCTTATCACTTTTAGGATATATATTTCATTTTAACATCTCTGAAGTCATGATGTTCATGACTTAATTGGGAAGCTCATGGCTTAATTGGGAACATTTTTTTTTGTTTATTCATGGTAAATAAAAACAGTGCATTTAATCATCAATGATATCTTAGATTCAGTGTAATTAATGTATACATTTTTTCCTTTCATAAAAGTGGGATTGTGTAACATAGTTCCCCACCCCTATTGTTTTATTGAGATAAAATGACATGTTACATTATTTTAGTTTTGGTGTACCATGTAATGATTTGATATGTGTATATATTGTAAAATGATTACCACAGTAAGTTTAGTTAATATCCATCATCTCATATAGTTACAAAAATTTTTTTCTTGTGATGAGAATTTGTAATATTTACTCACTTAGTTTTCAAATATACAATGCAGTCTTGTTAACCATAGTCACTATGCTGTACATTACATCCCCAGAACTTACTAGTCTTGTAACTGGAAGTTTGTAACCTTTGGCCACTTTTCTTCACTTTTCCCTCTCCTACCTCCTGCCTCTGATAAGTAACTGCCTCTGTTCTCCTTATCTATGAGGTTTTGTTTTTTGTTTTTGTTTTTTTTTAGGCTCCACATCTAAATGAAATAATACAGTATTTGTCTTTGACTTATTTCACTTAGCTTAATGCCCTCAAGGTTCATCCATATTGTGACAAATGACAAGATTTCCTCCTAATTTTAAGGCTGAGTAGTATTGCATTGTATATGTATACACCACATTTTCTTTATCCATTCATCTGTTGATTGACAAGTTATTTCACTGTCTTGGCTAATGCTATAGTAAACATGGGGTCCAGATATCTCTTTGAGGTAGTGATTTCATTTCCTTCAGCTATACACTCAGAAGTTGAATTTCTGGATAGTGTAGTTCTATTTTTACTTTTTGAGGAACAGCCATATTGTTTTCCACGGTGGCTGCACCAGTTTGCATTCCCACCAACAGTGCACAAGGATTCCCTTTTCTCCACATCCTCACCAACACTCATTGTTCCTTATCTTTTTGAGAGTAGCCATTCTAATGGGTGTGAGGTGATATCTCATTATGGGTTTGACTTGTATTTCCTGATGATTAGTGATGTTGGACACCTTTTCATGTACCTGTTTGGCCACATGTGAAGAAGACCTGTATGTCTTCTTTGGAAAAATGTCTATTCAGTTCCTTTGACCATTTTTAAAAAATGTTTATTTTTGAGAAAGAAAGAGAGATACAGAGTGTGAGCAGGGGAGGGGCAGAGAGAGGGAGACACAGAATCTGAAGCAGGCTCCAGGCTCTGAGCTGTCAGCACAGAGCCCAACATGGGGCTCGAACTCACGAACCTCGAGATCATGACCTGAGCCAAAGTTGGATGCTTAACCAGCTGAACCACCCAGGTGCCCCTGTCCTTTGAGCATTTTTTAATCAGATTTTGTTGTTGTTGTTGATATTGAGTTGTAGGAGTTCTTTCTATATTTTGGATATTAACTCCTATTCAAATACATGATTTGTGAATGTTTTCTCTCATTTGGTAGATAACCTTTTCATTTTGCTGATGGTTTCCTTTGCTGTGCAGAAGCTTTTCAGTTTGATGTCCTACTTGTTTATTTTTGCTTTTGTTGCCTTTATTTGGTGTCAAAAAAAAAATCATTGCCACCAAGACTAATGGCAAGGAGCTTATTACCACCTCTGTTTTTTTCTAGGAATTTTATAGTTTCAGATCTTACACTTATCTTTAATCCATTTTGAATTGTTTTCTTATATGGTGTGAGGTAGAAACTATCCTTTCTTCATTGTATATTTTTGGTGACTCTGTCATAAATTAATTGATCATATAAGTGTGGGCTTTCTGTTTGTTCCATTGAACTATGTGTCCATTTAAAAATTTTTTTAATGTTTATTATTTGAGAGAGACAGAGTGTGAGCCTAGGAGGGGCAAAGAGAGAGGCAAAGAGAGAATCTGAAGCAAGCTCCAGGCTCTGAGGTGTTATGACAGTACAGAGCCTGATGCAGGGCTCGAACCCACGGACTGTAAGATCATGACCTGAGCCGAAGTAGGATGCTTAACTGACTGAGCCACCCAGGTACCCCTAACTATGTGTCCATTTTTTATGCTGGTACCATATAGTTTTGAAAACTGTAGCTTTGTAATATGGTTTGAAATCAGGAAATGTGATGCCTCCAGCCTTGTTCTTCTTCCACAGGATTGTTTTGGCTATTCAGGGTCCTTTTTGGTTCCATACAAATTTAGGGATTGTTTGTCCTATTTCTGTAAAATACCTTTGGGATTTGAATTTCAGTACCATTGAATCTGTAGATTGCTTTGGGTAGTATGGACATTTTAACAATATTAATTCTTCCCATGGATAAGCATAGAATATCTTTACATTGATTTGTGTCTTCTTCAGTTTCTTTCATCACTTTCTTATAATTTTCAGTGTACAGGTATTTCACACCTTGGTTTAAATTTATTCCTAGTTTTTTTTTGTTTGTTTGAGTATAGTTGACACACCGTGTTACATTGGTTTCAGGTATACAACTCAGTGATTTGAAAGGTTTATACTTTCCTAGGTATTTAAAACAATTCTTTTTACATTTATTAATTTTTAAGACACAGAGAGCACAAGTGGGGGAGCGCAGAGAGAGAGGGAGACACAGGATCCTAAGCAGGCTCCAGTCTCTGAGCTGTCAGCACAGAGCCTGATGTGGGGCTCGAACCCACAAACAGTGAGATCATCACCTGAGCTGAAGTCGGGCACTTACCCAACTGAGTCACTCAGGCACCCCCTTTCCTAGGTATTTTTGATGCAATTATAAATGGGATTGTTTTCTCAATTTCTTTTTATGAAGTTCATTGTTAATGGATAGAAATGCAATTGATTTTTTTGTACATTGATTTTGTATCATGCAACTTTCTGACTTTATTCTAACAGTTTTTGGTGGAGTCTTTAGGGCTTTTAAATATATAATGTCATGTTATCTATAATTAGACAGTTTTATTCTTCTTTTCCAGTTTGGATGCCTTTTATCTTTCTTCTTGCCTAATTACTCTGGCTATGACTTCTAGACTATGTTGAGTAAAAATGGCAAGAGTGGACATCCTTCTCTTGTTTCTGATCTTAAAGGAAAAGCTTTTAACTTTTCAACCATTGAGTATGATGTTAGGTATGGCCTTGTCATTTATGGCTCTTACTATGTTGGGGTACATTTCTTCTATACTCAATTTATTTTGAGAGTCTTTATCATGAATGGATGTTAAATTTTGTCAAATGCTTTTTCTGTACTTATGGGGATGATCATATAATTTTCATCCTTCATTTTGTCAGTGTGGTGTATACCATTGACTGATTTGTAGATGGTGAACCATCCTTGCCTCCCTGGAGCAAATCCCACTTGATCATGGTGTAGGATCCTTTCACTGCATTGAGAATACAGTTTGCTAATATTTTGTTGAAGGTTTTTGCATTGGTGTTCATCAAGGATATTGGCCTGTAATTTTCTTTTCTTGTAATGTCCTTGTCTCATTTTGGCATTGGGGTAACGCTGGCCTCATAAAATGCATTTGGAAGTACCTTCTCCTCTTCTATTTTTTGGAAGAGTTTGAGAAAGGTTGGTGCTCTTCTTTAAATGTTTGGTATAATCCACCAGTGAAGCCATGTGGTCCTGGACTTTTTTTTGGGAATTTTTTGATTATGGATTAAATATCCTTACTGGTAATCAGTTTGTTTAGATTTTTTGTTTCTTCATGATTCAGTCTTGGCAGGTTGTATGTTTCTAAGAATTTATCAGCTTCTTCTTGATTGTCCAATTTGTTGGTGTATAACTATTCATAGTGGTCTTATGATCCTTTGTGTATTTGTGGTATTGGTTCTAATGTCTCCTCTTTCATTTATGATCTTGTTTGAGTTCTCTCTTTTTTTCTTGGTGAGTGTAGCTAAAGGTTTATCTTTTAAAAAGATAAGCTCTTAGTTTCGTTAATGTTTTCTGTTGTCTTTTTAGTCTCCATCTCATTTATTTCTACTTTAATCTATGTTAATTTCTTCTTTCTACTAGCTTTGGCAAAAGATCCCACTTTTTTATGTTAAATGTACAAAAGTAGTTTATTTAAGCAAATGTGCCCAAATTTTAAAAAGTGTTATCTTTTTTCTTTTTTTTAATTCTCAAGTTAGCTAACATACAGTGTAGTCTTGACTTCAGTGCAAACTGGTGCAGCCCCTCTGGAAAACAGTGTGGAGGTTCCTCAAAAAAAATTAAAAATAAAATTACCCTACCACCCAGCAATTGCACTACTAGGAACTTATCTAAAGGATACAGGAGTGCTGATTCAAAGGGGCACATGCACCCCAATGTTTATAGCAGCTGTATCAACAATAGCCAAATCATGGAAAGAGCTCAAATGTCCATCAACTGATGAGTGGGTAAAGAAGATGTGGTTTATATATACAATGGAATACTACTTGGCAATGAAAAAGAATGAAATCTTGCCATTTGCAACAACATGGAAAAGCTCCCACTTTTAACCACCTCTCAACCCTACCTTTCTAGCTGGGAGGCAGGAGGGAAGCTCTTTATCAAAGACTGATTTCTTTATCTTTAAGAAAAATCAGAAAGACTTCTTTTAAAATTGAGAAAGAAACAGTTATATGTGTTGATTATATAAACCTCAGAGAACCCAAGGGAGTATGAAGAAAGTCCTAGAAACAACCCTTGCCCCATGAGCAAGCACAGCCTGGAATAGGGGAAGCCCAGCTGGGACCTAGCCCTGACAGGTTATAGGAGACGACTATGGTCACAGTCAGGGACTTCTAAGAAGAGACCAGTCTCCATCAATGTAAGACATAAGACATGTTCAGATGACCCAAGCCTTGTGCTTGATGCATTGTCCAAGCGGGGCCTGCTGATGGGGATGCTACAGAGAAGGGACATTGGTTGGAGTAAACTGGGTTTGTGAGATGAGGGTTGGCAGGGAAGTGAGGAAGAAAGGGAAGAAATGTTGGGCAGGGGACCACAAAAAAAACTCCTGGTGTGGTGCAGGGAAGTGGGTGTGAATTTGCTGGGCCCCATGGAGGTGAAGGAGAGGCTGAGAGCAGGGAGGGGGGCAGATCTGGAGATGTCTTGCATCAGAACAGGAAGAACACCAAGTGACCATGTGCACTTGGTGAGCAGAGAATGGGAAGCATGCCAACATGGCAACAGCAGTCACAGTGTGGCCAGAGGCCAATGGACAAAGACCAGATAAGGGGCATTCAGGACCAGTACTGGCACTGGTGAGAAGCCACTACAGGGAGACGTAGGGGTCCCTTCCTCTAACACCTGCAGCTTCCATCTCCCCTCTGGGGAAAAAGATGGGGGAGAAAGGGAAGGAATGCTGGATGGACTGGGAATTAACTGAGGAAGTCTGGTAGAGACTAGGTCTTCTAAGAAATTAATGCCAGCAAGTGGACACAGGATTCAAGAGGTAAAGTGGGGAAATAAAGACACCACTTTGTCCACTGGGGTGTGGGTGTGTAAATTTCATTCTCCTCTGCAGTGTGTTAGCTTTATTCCTCCAAAGTAGCTCTCCTCCCCTGCTGCAGACAGGGAGCTGAGGCACAGGGGGTGAAGTTGTTTACACAAGGTCAGAGCAAGTGGCTGGGTTGGGACCTGAGCTCTGTGACTTCAAAGTTCCTGTCTAGTCCCTTAGTCTCATGTCTGTGGCCTGCTCCTTGGGGGTCCTGGGACAGCATATCTGCTGCATTCCCAGCAAAAAGACGCTCAAACTCAGAGAGGCACCCCTGGCTGTGCCTGAGGCCTGGTTCCCCAGCTGCTCAGCACCACGCCCTGTGGACAGAGCTGGATAACATGGCTACAGGAAGCAAGACCGCCTGGGCCCTTTCCTCCCCTTTCAGCACAGCACTGAGCACTGATTGGAGGATATTTCTGGAGGTTGCTCAAGGGCCAGGCCCCATGCACAAAACCCGAATGATTTGTCATCTGAAGACCTGAAAACATGGTGGAGAAATTTTGATGAGCTGATCACGGAAGATGATGCAAATCCCCCAGCCTTTGGTGCAGACATCTCCAGCCAAAAGATACCACCTCCAGATGTGGTACTCTCTAAAAATAGCAGGTAGAGTCATCTCCCCTGTCTAATTGTTCTAAGTGGTCCCTCAGTGCCATCTGGAAGTGGGTCTCATCAATGTACCAGGACGTCACCCCAATTATGTATGCGACGGCTCTTCAACGCCGGCCCCACAACAGAGGGGCGGCAGCTGTCTCCACTCAGCCCCCTCTCCCGCCAGCGCCCGCTCTGCCTCCGCTGTGTACTGCACACCCTCGCCCCACAGGTCCTGCCAGAAGAAGCTGTTCCCCCATGGAGAAAGATCCTAGGAGCCTCCGGGAGGCAAGATTCTGGCAGAACGAGGCAATTTCTCTCTCCCGGGCTGCAGGAAGGCAATTAGAGTGGGTGAGGATGGAGTCTGCTTTCTCTTTTCTTCACTCTGGAGAAATGTGGGCCAGGTCACGCCACTGGCAGATGCTGCCGCTCTGAGTGTGCAGCATCCGCTCTGGACGGCTTTCCTGCCAGCACCTCTGGCAGCCAGGATAGGAGACGTGTGTGTGGGCCCATCTCTCCTTTGGGTTGCGGGGATCGTAAGGGCAGTGCCCGCTGCAGGCAGGTCCCAGACGGGCACTCGGCTGGGTACCTAGGCCCAGCTGGTTTGCGACTTTGGGCGGGTTCTCTCTCCACCTCAGCCTCTGAGCTGCTTAGCTGGTCTCCTTGCTCTGTCCACTGGTCAGTTCTGAGGAGCGAGAGATGACCAAGTCCTCTGACGTCACCTGGCTCGTGATGAAGTGCTCAGAGTGTACGTGCATTCTTGGAAGGGGCATGGTCAGAAGGGGTGAGATCCAAGTCAATGACTTGGAGCAGTGTGGAAGAGAAGAGAGGAAAGGGAGCCCAGTGCCTGGCTTGTGGCCCTTTAGCCCTGTTCCTGCCCGCCCAGCCCTCCTTTGCAGAGACAATGGGGGAGAGGGGAAGAAAGCCTTCCAGGGTAACAGGTGGTACAGGCTTCTAAGAATGGCCCATGGAATTAGAATCACAGAATGTTGGAACTAGAAATGTTCTCTCAAGGTCACTATACCAGTTATATCTCGGAGAGTCTTTGATCAGAAAGGACTTCATTGCAATTTTTCAGAACTAGGGTTCACAAAAGGAAAGAGATATATACACTGTATACACTGCCACCCAGAAAACTAGAGGAAGAGCTGAACATAGACCGAAGGGCGTGAGATATCCGGCCCTGGCTGCTTCCACTGGTACCCCATCTCCCACCTCCCAATTGCTGCACTTCTTCTCTGAAGGCCTGAGTTTCCAGGTAGAGCTAAACTGTGGGCATCCTAGCCTGGAGTTGTGCCCTCCTGCCTTCCTGAGAAGAGGTGACAGCAGGGAAGCAGTCAGGGCTCCTCTGTTGAGCTTATTTCAGCAGATTTCCCTGAGTGATGTGCATGGGGCAGGACTATTGCAGGTCCCAGGTGGTCCCTGTCCTCAAGGACTGTGGTCTGGCAGGGGAGACCATCATAGAGTGGGCAGTGCTGTGGCAGAGGGAGGCTCCCTGTGCAGTTCACTTTCTCTCTCTGTGCACATGTTGTTCCCTTACCCCCATCCCTTCTCTTCCTGGAAAATATCTGCTCAGTCTGTAGAACTCAGCTCAGCTTCACCTTCTCCACCTTCCTTACTTCTCTCTCTGTTGTGCTGTCAGCACCTCTTCTCAACGTGCATGCATGCGTGCCTGTGCACACACATGCACACACACACACACACACACACACACACACACACACACACACCCCTACCTGTTCACTGGCTTCCCTCTGCCAGGTTATACTATCTGCCTCCTGGCTAGACTTTGAGCCCCTTGAAGTGAGCAGTTATTTGACTAGTGTGATATCTGACATGTAGGTACTCAGTAAATGTTTGTTGAATGACTATATGGGAGCCAAAGAGGGAATCAACATCGAGTAGCTACCCTGACCTTTCCCCACTGTAATCTGGACAGTCTTGAACTATAATACGAGGTGCTCTCTGTGATTCAAGGAGAGGTTTCCTGTTGGTGAGGGAGTGGGGGTGACCCTGTGGCTGAGGTCACCTGGCCGAGGAGCCACAGGGAGTGTGTTCTGTGACAGACCCACCTGGGCTTTGGGGTGGGAAGTGAGTATGGTCCAGTTTCCAACCCTAGGGCACATGCATTCTGGTGGGGTGGGTAGGGGCTGGGCTGAGAGGGCCACCAAAATGTCAGAGCAGCGTGAGTGGGGAGAGCTGCTGGTGGCTGTTGGGCCTGTGTTCCAGAGGAAGAGGCACTGGTAGATTTTCAACAGGCTTGATGAAAGGGAAGGGTATTCCAGGTGGAGGGAACAGCAAGGACAAAGGCAGAGAAGCAGGAGCCTGCAGGGCACATTACGGTCAGGGAAGTTGTATATGGGAGAGCCCAGTGATATCCCAGAGCTGAGTGGGAGAAAGGTAAGCCTGGCGTCTGTAGCTGCCAGTGCTGGAGGGTCTCTCACATCCAGACCATCCTCCGTGGAAGGGAGCATGGGCCAGAGAGGCTAGCACACTGCCAGGAGTCTGGGCCAGACTGGGGGTGCTTCAAGTATCCCCACCCAACAAGCTTAAGACCTGCCCAGTGGACAGCAGGCACCTTCACACAGGGCAGGAGTCCAGGTTGGATGAGCATGAAGGCATGTCCCCACTGCAGTACCACTCAAAGTTTGGAAGGCCTCTGTCCCTGCATGTCTCTGCCACTTATCTGTCGTGGTACCTTGAACTCCCACTCGAGCATTTTTACTTTGGGTTAAGGTTCTGCCTCCTCTCATGGTGCCAACATTCCCAGAAAGGGTAGCACATTAGGCCTCAAATACTTCAGTGTGGGTCAGTGGAACTGGACTGGAGAGACCCTAGCTTAGGGGTCCTGGGAGACTGGGGAAGAGGGGTGGGGTTGGGCCAGACAGAAGGACACCAGCACCAGCTTGGTCTTGAGAGAAGCCTGGGTTTCTGGTGCTGCCTGATGGGCAGTTGGGGCCAATGTCACTCCAGCAGCCTATGGAAGGATGGGACCTGGCCAGGGCCCAGGGCTGACCTCTGTGAGTAAACTGATTGCAGGACTTTGATTCCTGGATAGCCTCTGCAACCTGGAAAAAGAATACGGTGGAAGTAACTCTTTCTAAGAAATGATAAGTGAGATAAACAAGTCATAGAAGAATAACATATATAGTATGAAACTTTTCTGTAAAAAATGACACACACATAAAACATATGTAGAGTTAGAGATGTGTCTGTACGTGCATAGAAAAGCTCTGGAAGGAGCCACAAGCCATCTGATGACAGTGGTTACCTCTGGGGAGGGAGTGGAATTGGTGGGGTACATGGTATCTGAGGCTGTATGCTGCACTAAGAAGTTTGCAATTTATTTAAAATAACATTGGCCAACACCCTTAGGACAAAAGCATGCTCTCCACACTACCTTCTCTTAGCACATGTGAACCCAGCGCACCGTCAGTCAGAGCTGGGCTCCCAGTACAGCTAACCCACTTGTCATTGGGGCTGAGCTAGGTAGGGCGACTCCTTGAACCTACTTTCTCATATGCAGATGGGAACAGTGATGATGACAGTCTCTCCTCGTGGGCTTGTCTTGGACATGGTGGTCACATGTGGGCTTTGTGGGTGATCAGAGATCAGGTGCTCCCATGTGACATGCCAGGGACAAAAAGCAGGCAGAGCTGCTGCCTGCGGAGGCTCCTCTATTGTCATGTGACCACAACCGAGGCTGGTGGGAGCACTGAGCCTTTGGGGTCAGAGCTGGCTTCCATTCCTGGCACCGTTGCTTCCTGGTCACACAGCCTCACGTCCCTCTTTGTGAATGCAGAAAGCAACACCTATCTCGACAGAAGCCTTTGTGGGTTAAGCAAGATACATGTCGATGTGCTGAGCACACAGTGGCATCAATACATGGTTGTGCTCCACCTCCCTCCCCACTGATAGTTGGGGGGCAGACCTGTTTCTCGTGGTAGCCCCACCCAGCAGGCTCACCAGCCACCATCATGCATGCTGGTTTGGGGGGATTACCCTACAGGTTCTGCCCCCATGCTACCCACTGTGCCCCTGCTTTAGTATAGAATAGAGCTCACCGACTTCACCCCTACTCATGTGCTCCTGAGGGACACCCTGTGGCATAAATGGGGGGGGGGGGGTTGGAGTACAGGCATGGCTATGGCAAGGCAGGGACTTGTGGAATGCTCAGGAGGTGCAAATACAGACCTTTCCTGAAGCCCAGGCAGACAGGCTGTGGCACAGGCAGCTCCACACACTACAGACAGCAACACCTGTGCCGGACACCTGGGTCCCAGGTGGACTCTGTTCTACTCCCATCCAGCTGTGTTACCTCCACCAAATTGCCCATGGGTCAACTTAAACGTTGGCCCGGCTCTGACTACATGTGACTACTGAGAGGAAATGCAAGGGATCGGGCAGAACAGATGCAGTGTAAACTCATGCAGAGATGGGGTAGGATGAGATCAGCTGGGGATACCTCCCCCAGGTTGCCTAAGCAAAAGTGTGGTGCCGAGCCATGGGAAGGGGGTCTCCAGAAATGTCTGCAGAAACCAGCTCCCCTGGCGCCCTGGGCAGCCTCCCCCCACGCACATTTTCTGGCCTGATTGTTCCTTAGTTTATCTCTAACCTCCGTTGCAAACCAGGCTCACTCTGACAAGGCTTTGAAGTCTAGTGCCTGAGTCTCTCTCTCTGAGGCTGGGCCTAGCCCAGCTGGACACAGACTGAACACAGGGCAGAGGTTGGGGTGCACGTGTCTGGAAGCAGGACCAGGGAAGGCCCCAGAATGTGGGCTAGCGAAGTGCTAGGAAAGAGGGGAGAAGGGCTGGTGCTGGCAGGAAGAGGGCAGGCGTGGTAACCTGGAGGGGTCAGAGACCTGCAGGGTATGGAGACCAGGGGCTGGTGCTCAGGGCCTACACCAGAGCCTGGTGATGGATATTTCTGGGCAATGCAGAAAGGCTAACACAAGGCAAGTGTTGAATCTACTGCCTAAGTGGCATGTCCTGACCTTCTTCAGGGATTCTCAAACTCTGAGCTTGCATCAGAATCACCTGGAGGGTATGTTAAAGCACGTAATACTAGAATTCACCCCAGAGTGTCTGATTTGGCAGGTCTGGGGTGGGGCCCAGGATCTGCATTTCTTCTTCTTCTTCTTCTTCTTCTTCTTCTTCTTCTTCTTCTTCTTCTTCTTCTTCCTCTTCCTCCTCCTCCTCCTCCTCCTCCTCCTCCTCCTCTTCTTCCTCTTCTTCCTCTTCTTCCTCTTCTTCTTCTTCTTAAGTTTACTTATTTATTTTGAGAGAGAGCACAATTGGGGGGATGGTGGCAGAGAGAGAGAATCCCAAGCAGGCTCTGCACTGTCCTTGGGGCTTAAGCTCACAGACCAAACTGTGAGATCATGATCTGAGTCCAAGAGTCGGATGCTTAACTGACCAAGCCACCCAGGTGTCCCTAGGATTTGCATTTCTAACTGTTCCTGGGTGATGCTGCCAGTCTGGGACCACACTCTCAAATCACTGCCTTAAAGTCCTTTGCCTCCCCACTCCCTGGGGAACAGGAAGAGCCAGAGCCAGGCTGCATACACTAAAGAAAGCAAAGGGGGGCCTCAAAATTCATTTTATCAGGGTTAACCATAGGAGTAGTAACATTTGTTGAGTTTTTATTGGGTCTGAGTCACTTTACCTACATTATCTTACTGAATCCTTATAAGGGATTAGTACTCCCGTTTTAGAGAAAGATAAACTAAGACAGAGTTGCATCACCTCTGGCCAGCGGTAGAATTAGGGTTAGAAGACAGGCAGTCTGGCCCCAGAAGCCATGCGCTGTGTTATAGGTAAACAGCCTAGACCCTCAAGACAGGTAAACAGCCAAGACCGTGGGATCAGTTCAGAGACTAGAGAAACCCTTGTTCATGGAAGGGTCAGGTAGGCCTCGGCATGCTCTGGAGCAGTGCTCCCTCTGCCCCCTGATGTTGCTGACCCAGGCCAGGGCCTCCCTGAGGCCAACCAAACTGGCCTGAATTGTGGGATAGACTAGTGGGGGAAATATAAGGGGGCGGGGTAAGCAGTGCGGAGGTCTGGATTACCCTTTCAACTGCTGCAGGCATGGCAGACTCCCCTGACAGGCCCTGCACCTCTCTGGGTCAAGCCTCTGCATTTGTATAATGAGGGAACTGGGGAGGGCCCCGTGTTACCCTAACACCTAGAGGGGCTTCACACAGAGGATAGCCATTTTATACCTGGCCAGGTTCCTGGTCCCCCATGGGTCTCCTCCTGAAGCCAGTTGACTGTACTCATGCTCAGGGACCACATGCCTTAAAGGAAGTGGGGACTGAGGCCAGGCCTCAGACTCAGGCCCGACTGTCATAGAATGCCCCATGCATCCCACACTGTTGGACCCTGCCAGAGAAGAGAGCCAGCGTAGCTCTGGAGAGAACAATTCTCTGAGGAACAGGGATAGCATCTGATAGCATCAGGAGTGCTAAGATGTTGGCGTAGCTCCTTCCTTCCTTTTTTTTTTTCTTTTAAAGCTGTTTCTGAACCTCCATAGCCTATATTTTATTTTTCAGTTGAAGCACTCCTCCTGCCTCCTGCAATCTACTTGGCTGTATAATTCCTGGACTGAACATGTTCTCAATGGTGTGAGCATATATATGCGTATCTGGGTGCGCACAGGGACCTGTGGACACATGTGGGTGGCTGTGTCTCTGCAGGCACAGGTGGTGTCATTGTGTGCCTGGGTGCACAGAGGCCTGGGTACACATGCGCAGGGGTCTGAGCGCATGCTGCCTCTCTGCGCTTCCCGGATGGGCACTGACTCCTAACTGTGAACAGATGTGCCTCGCAGGGCCAGGCAGGGATCGCAGCTGTTTGGCTGCCAGAAGGCGGCTAGCTCTGGGGCCCCAGAAAGGAGCCTGGAGCACCTTGACCCAGAAGAGGAACACCTTACCCTTGGTGCTGCTGCTGGCCAGGAGGCTGCCTCTCCCAGCCTGTGCTGCTGAGCATCGTGTGGGGGAGACAAGGCCGCCAAGCTGTTTATCAAGCCCTTTGAAATGGTTGGGGGCTGCTGGCCAGGCCAGCAGCTGGGGGGAGGGTGGGGATAAAGCAATGCTTTCTGGGCCTGACTTGGTGGTGACCTGGCCTCTTGCTCCTCATGCTTTTCTCTGGCCATTCAGTCTCCTGTCCCCATGGTGCGGTTGCCTATGAAAGGAGGTTCCCTCCTTCCTCCAACCTATGGGGGAAGGAATAGTGGCTAGAGGATGGAGAGAGGAGGAGGAGAGGGGCAGGGAGGGCCTCTGCATCTCAGGGCGGGCATAAGAGGGAGGAAAGGATGGTCTTTCAAAGGCCTGGCTTTGCCTGTTCTCCTCTGTAGTTATGAATCAGCCTTGGTCTCTTCTTAACCCGAGAAAGACCTCTAAGACAAGACAGAAAGAGTGGGGAGGGCATCCACTAGAATATCCCTATGTTAGCCAGTCCTTCCATACCTGGTACCTGGCATAGCCCTTGGTACATAGCAGGCACTTACAAAATGTGTGTGGACTACTTCATCAGTATTGCTGCATGAAGAGGGAAAGAACTAGAAACTTAGGGGTAACAGCTGGTAGAGAAAAAGAAGATGAAGTAGCAGTCACAGAAATAACAGATAAGTAGGGAGCCTAGCTGGCTATGAGGTGCTACTCAGGGAGGTCAGTGATGAGAAGAGAGAGAGGGAGAGAAAGGGAAAGAGGTAAAGGAAGCAGCCAGCAGTGAAGGGGGATGGGATATCCCCCCGAACATCTCCCAGCTGCAAAAGCCTGGGGATCCAGGGCCCCCCCCAACCCGTGCCCAAGTGCCAGCACCAGCAAGATCATTCCCAGCCAGCAAGCTTCGTCTCTGCTCTCCCTTGGCAGTGGGTAGCTTTGAGAATGGATGATGGGAACTTTGAGGCTGGTCTGGAGGAGGTCTGGATTCTGTTTTGAAGGAGGGGGTGCAGATGCCTCCTCTGTAGCTTCAGAGAAGTGCATCAGGCCTGGTGGGGTGAGGGTGAAGTGGGACATGGGGCAGAGAGGCCATCAGGACACCAAGGCCCTGCCTGCTCTTAGGAGGGAAGTGCTGTACTGAACAAGGTGCCTCATCGATATTTCGCTTTGTCCATGTCATCACACGTCTGCCGTGGAGGTTCTGTCCTCTCTGCGGCTAAAGAAACTGAGTCTGAGAGAGGCTAAGAGGTTTGTGGTAGGGGAGAGCAGGCAGGGATTGGGAAGGAAGGGACTCAGATGTGCCTGATGCCAGAACCCAGGGGTCAGGACAGGGCAGGAAAGCTTCTTGGAGGAGGTGGAATTTGATCGGCCGAGACTTCAGTGACAGTAAATTGCATTATCTGTAAGAACCAGTCGGAGAGAAGAAACCCCCTGTGTTTTCTTAGGAGAGATGTCCTGTCTCAGGGCTGCCACGGCTGCCACCCTGCATTAGGCTGCTCTGGGGGCCCCCTGCATGGAGCAGGGGAAATTAGAGCCAATCAAGGCGATTTCAAGGCAGCAGCTTCCTTCCCAGCAGCCCGTGGCCATGCCTGTTAACCAGCCTGCAGCCCCACTAGCCTGATACCGTGAGCAAATGGCCCCTAATGGGGACCAGACCTCCTCTGCCCTCCCACCTGCCTGCCTGTGTGTCAGCATGCCTATGTGTTGAGCTGAGAACGTTGCCCTTGGGGCCCCTGTGCTGCCTACAGGCCCTAGGCCCCCTCACCCCTACTGGGCCTGAATGGGGTGGGGGAAGGAAGGGGCTAGAGCCTTGCATGTGGCCCCTACTCTGCAGGGATCAAGGCAGCTCCAGCCTGTGGGGTGGGCATGGCAGGGCTTTGCCCCAGGTAGTTGCAGCCAGGTCATCTGTCCGCTCCGACCCCCATACCTTCCTCTGCCCAACAGAGGGTCCAAGAATTCCCTCCCCACTCTTTACTAAAGGGAACCCAGACAGGCTGGGTGCCAGAGCTGCTGGAGAGATTCTGTAATGCATGTTGCCCCTGTCTACATCCTCCTCTCAGACCCCATCTCCCTAGACTTGACTTGAGTCTTTATCAGCCCTTACCTGGGATTCTTGGAATCACTCTTTATGGGTATTCCTGCTTCTGATCCCTCTGCCTCCTGGCTCCCTTCCACCCTGCCATTGTCAGGAGACTTTCTAAAATACATTTGATGGTATTACTTTCCTGCTTTACCATCCTCTGTGGCTCCCTACTGCCTACGGGGGGAAGGACAAAGTTCTGAAGTGAGACGGCCTCTCCTGGGGCCCCTGTCTTGCCCACTTCCCAAGCCTCCTGTCTTGAATGAGCTGGGACTAGGGTGAGGGGAATGAGGCACTCATCTCCAGTGTAAAATATAAGGGGGCGTGCCCCAAAATGCAGTAATCGAGGTAAATAATGTCTTAATGCTGTCTGTTTTGGAATCAAAATTAATGCAAAAATTCCATGGTAGAATACCAAAATTTTGAACGAAGACATGAACCAACAGGGCCAGGGTTAGTGACGGAAGTGGTGAGTTGTGCAAGGCAGGGTCAGATGCAGCCTTTATGTAGGCCTGGTGCTGGCCCTGTATCTGGATGCGTCCCCCTTATTCCCCACCACCCAACTGGGCCCAAGGAACTGCTCAGAATCCCCCAAGCACCACTTTGCTGTGCTGTTCTCTCTTCCCAGAATTCTCTCCTGTCTTCCTTCTTTGTTCTTTACCTGGATCCTTTAGAATGCCTCTGAAATTCAGCTCTGGCTGTCCCTCCAGCCTCCAGGTTAGGAGACCTTCTTTGTCTCCTCCACCCCAGCCACCACTGCCAGCATTTGGCCTCTGCTCCTTCAGAGCGGAATGTTGACTCGCTCGTCTCTGCATTCTTAAAGCCCATCGTGGGGGCTGACGCAGATTACGCTTTGATCGTCTCTGGCTGACCCATGAATGAATGGACAAATGAAAGAATAACAGGGCTCTGGGTCACATGCCATTTCAACTAAAACTTTAATGACCAAAACCAAACAACACCCTTGAAGTTCCTCAGACCCAGATGGGTCCGTGTGCTGCCAGCACCTAGAATGAGTGGTGCAGCGTTTTGGTCCAGTAGAGATTCTAACGGTCTTCTGAAACTCTCGGCAATGGAATTTGACCTATACTTTTTAAAAACATTTTTTTTTTCATGAATAAAGCTCTTCAACTAAAAGATAACATAGGAAGAGGGAGACTGTGCAGGCCAATCCTTTCCAAATAAGGCAAAACCCAACTTCCCTTTATTTTTAGCAATGGTTTTCTCAACTGCAAGAAGGCACGATTCCATGAACCAGCCTTGCATTTTGGTCCAATAAACCCACCAACTTCCAGAAAAGTTTCAACAACTCCTAAAGATTCGAATGTGCATGATAAACCAATCACCCCTTTTAGAGATGGGGCCCCCAGACAGAGCTGGAAACATGAGTTGGGGCCCAGTTGCCCTGTCCCTAGGATAGCACCCCCAGCCGGGCTGGACAGTGAGGCCTCCCGAACAAGCCTAGCTTCGCTGCACTGGGGCAGCCCCAGCCCCTCTCCTCAGGCTCCTGGAGAAATTCAGTTTTGCGTTTCTCTGAAGTTTGGGGGACCTGACACCAGAACATCTTGAAAAGTCACATTTTCTGGAAAACCTCACCAAACACTAAGGAAAAAGGTTGTCCATTAACTTCATGGAGACCCACGGAGAGCCCAGCCCATAGCACAGGAGCTGCAGGAAGTGAAAGCACCTCACTGTTACTATCCATACCCCACTGTCCTCATCCCAACAGGATGGCTGGAGAGAAATGCCTGGGTCCTCCTCTGGTCAAGTCAGGAGCGCTCAGTGCCTATTGACTCATCTGGAAAATGGGGATAATGTCAGGATGAGCTAATCAATGAGAAATCCAGAAAGCCTGCTGTCTTGCCATCTCTGTTTCCAATATGATTTTTATGGCCTCCAAGATGGTGTCTCCTTGTAATCTTTCTCTGCAGCAGGCTTGTTTCTCTCCCCAAATTCCTCCGTGTTTGGCTAAGAACAGTCTGTTTTTCCTACATTTGTCAAGTTGCTCAAAATTTCTAATGCTCATTCATGTTCTTTCCAAGGATTAGCAGAACACCCCTTGCTTGTCTTTCACCACACTCCCTCTGCACGTGGGGTAGAAATTATACTTGAGTAGAACCCTGGCTATCGATGCCCATAAAATGGAGACTTTGGCGAGACTTGCTTGCATGGGGCAAAGTGGGAATGAGGCTGCAAAGCAGGCCTGAGCATCTTTAATGACGTGCAGAAAGAGAGGGGCCTCTGCCTGCATGGGCAGATGTGCACAGCTGTTAATGGAGAAGCCCCTAATACTGCGGCCAGCGCAGAGTAACGGATACCCTCAAATGCTTCCTAGTGGAGTTAAGAATTTTTTGTTGATCGTGCCTTTGAACTAAGGTCATTTAAGTATACAACAGATGTTCCTCTGAGGGAAACAGACTTATAAAGTCAGGAACACAGAAGGGACCTAATGGTTTACTGGGGGTGGCGCATTAAGTTCATAGCGGTTTAACTCCTTTCAATGTTAAACAAAACAATGACGCAATTTTATGCACAATAAAAACCTGTCAAAACAATCATCCTGGGCAGTGGAGGTCCTTTCAGTCATTCTTCTTCTAAAGATGAACCGAGGGCACAAGTGACAGACATTTCTGGCTTCTCTGTGTGGTTAAAGCAGTCGGTGTGGCAACCTCAGAGATTCAAGGTTGACTCATCCAGGATGGTCAGAGACTGGAACTTGGGAGTAGAGGGAAGGGGCAGGCAGAAAATTAAAAGGTCTTGCTAGCCTTCCCCAGGTACAATCACCAGTCACCTGGGAGACAAAGTTGGTGGGGAACTGGGCAAATCCCACTCCCATATCTGCCTTCATATGACACAACCACCATTAGAACTTTATTGGTCAGATCACAAATATTTTTGAGCGCCTGGTAAGCATCAGGCACATCCACTGAAGTTCAGCATTGACCCCTTCAGGGTCTTCCATGGAAATGTGGTTCTCTCTGGGGGGAAACCTGGAGCAGAGCAGAAGGGGACTGGATTTGAATTCAGATCTGAGTCTGTAATCCTAGTCCTGGCATTTTTTAGCTGTGTGACCTTGGGCAAGTCGCCTAACCTCTCTGAACTTTTATGTCCCATTTATAAAATGGAGGTGGTCATTCTCCCATCACAAGGTTATTATCAGGCTTGAGTGAAATAAATGTATGAAAATTCCCAGGCTGGTTCCTGGAACAGAGTGGATATTAAATTTTCCTTCTCAAGGAAGAGGTAGGCAGCGTCTTCAGAGGGCGTATAGTTTAGATGGGTAGACAAACTCCATGTGCATAAAAGGCATCGGTTCTGCCGGGCCTTAACACTGGTCCTCTAGAAGTCAAGCAGCAGGCAGGCCACTTGGACTGGGAGACAGGGCTGGGTCACTGGACGCATAGGTCTTGAGCGGGGGCTGGTAGACAGTGGAAAGAAGAGAGGTCATTTCAGTCAGGCAGAGCCCAGCGAGTATAGGTGCACTAGAAACCCTGAAGGCATGCTGGAGGCCCACAGTGAGGCTGCTGGTCTGGCTGAGGTATATGGTTCAGTGGATAACTGGTGGCAATTAAGGTTGCCAGGGATATGGGGTACGGATTACGAAGGGCTTTGAATGCCAAGCTTGGCGCTTTCTGGAGGCAGCCCAGACCACTGTGGCTCTTTGAACTAATGAACACTAATAACATTTGTATTTCAAGATTTGTCTCGTTCATGAATGGGAGGAACCTGGCACACTCCCATCTCTCCTGTGTCCATAGCAGACATTGCTAATCAATCTCAGCCTGGAGCTGCTATAGCAGTGTCTGGGGATGAAGGTATGCCCTGGGCGCGTTTGTTCAGTTACTTGAGAACATGGGGAGAAAGGGTTCTCTGTGAGTGTACAGTGATCTTCATCTTTGCTGCTCCAGGGACCAGATTCTGGATCTGGAACCTTCTCACCAGTTTCCTGGCTCCTCTGTGTTCACTGTCCTGAGCAGTCTCTGGTGCCCCCTGTTGGATCCCAGATCAGAGTGTCACAACTGCAGCTGCAGCTGGCGGCCAGCCGCACAGCCCTGGCCTACAGGGAGAGGGGCTGGGGCTGGCAGCCTGGCCCGGGGACCCCTGGGTCTGAGGTTCAGCAGTAAGCGGTGAGTTGTGGTTTCCCACCTGCACCGTCTTTGGCAACAATGCACATCGAAAATGTCTGACTGTTTGGGCAGGAGCTTGGCAGGCTTGGCCTCACTTTGGAAGGGGGTGGAATTTTCCCCCAATGACAAACCATTTAAATCTTTCAGGACTTTCTGCCGTTACCAAGGTGCCAGAAATAGAAGGCAAGTCTGCTTCACATTGTTGTAATTTCCTTCTTGATTTGCATTTAGAGCCAGTTTTGATCTACAGAGATGGCAGCTCCCAGGGCTGAGTCCTGCCTCTGTAGGAAAGGGAGAAGTGGGGAGGCCGCTAGAGAGGAGAGGCCACCCTTCTGCCGGCCAGGGCCGCCCGGCATCTGTGTGGGGCTGCCACCATCCCACCCGGCCGCTTCACATGGGAAGGACAGCTCCCTTCTGCTCCCCTAGAGAAGCCTCGAGCTGCCGGGGGAGTGTGAATGGCTGGTTTCACTCCTCCCTGAGTGTGGCACCTCTGGCCACGCTCCAGCCACCCTCTTCACCCCCGTGGTCACTGTCTTCTCTCCTAGAAGACTGGAGCAGCCTCCTCAGTGGTCTCCCTGCCTCCTCTCTCGGTGTCCTCCCTCCCTGCTCCACCATTTCATATGGCAGGCAGGTTGGTCTGTTTGAAAAGCAATACTGGTAATAGCAGAGACTGACCTAGATGCTCTTCTAGGTGCTTTGCACACAGTAACCCAGTGGGGGTGGCGTGATCACTTTCCTCATGCCCATTTTATAGATAAGGAAACTGAGTCACAGATGTTTAACAGCTCACTTGAGACTCCACAGCTACCAGTGGAAGAGCCAGGACCAGAACCCAGCATCTCTGGGTCCGGAGCCCATGCACCGTGTCCTCCGGGCTCTGCTGATGCCACGACTCTGCTTAAAGCTGATCTCTGGCTTCCCCTTGAGCTCAGAATGATGGCCAGCCCTTGCCAGCCCCTGCAGGATCTGCCCAGGGGCCCTCCTTTGATCTCTCTCAGGCCATTTCCCTTTGCTTATTCTATTCTGGTTGGTCTGGAAGAGGGTTCCTGGATAAAATAGAGAATGCCCAGTTAAATTTGAACTTCTGAGAAATCACGAGTACTTTTTCAGTAGAGGTATATATATCCCATACAATGTTTGGGACATATTTATAGTAGAGAAGTATTTGTTGCTGTCTGAAATTCAGATTTAGCGTTTGTGGGTGTGTACACGTGTGTGCATGTTTGCACTTGGGCCCTGAAATCTTGCAACTGTAGCTTGGGCTTTTCCTGTTTCTCCACTTGCTGAATGTGCGCCACCTCAGGGCCTTTGCTTCGTTCGCTTTTCCCTCAGCTCAGCTGCTTCCTCCTGGTCCTTCATGTGTCAGCTTGGGTGTCACCTCCTCAGGGAGGCCTTCCCTGACCACCAGTCTAAAGCAGGACTGACTCCCTCTTATTCTGGTTCAGAGCATCTTCTTCCCTCCCCACGATTTGAAATTACACGCATAACCTTCATCAAGCCTGCCTTCCCGCCTGGGCTGTGAGCTCCCCAGGAAAGGGACGATGCCCCATGCCAGCAGCAGCCGGGCCCACCACACTTGTTATATCAGTAAACAGCCCTGCTTGCACCCATGTTGGTCCCTCCTCTGGAAGCCCTCTATCTCTCCTCACCCCATTCCCTACCTGTCCTTTTAATTTGGTTGATTCACTTACTGTCCTTTTAATTTGGTCGATTCACTATTGTTGATGAGCCTTGGGGTGTCTGGAGCTGGACTGGATGGGTCCTCAGGAGCTCAGTTCTTGCCCACAGGGAGCTCACGCAAGTGAAGGAGACACACGGGGACAGTGAGTCCTGGTGCAGTGTGCTAAGTGCAGAAAGGTTGGCCTGGGTGATGCGTTGTCAGGGGGGTGCCCTCCTGGAAGGCTCCTGTGCTGACTGCCCTCCCCCTTCCCCTGGGAAGAGCCAGTCCTCCTGGCCCTGGCCCTGGCCCAGGAGAGGGAGCCCTGGTGGCTCCCCTGCCATGCTCCTCAAGGGCAGAGGCCCTGCTTGCTCCTGTCCTCCCCAGCTCCTCCTAACAGCTTGAATCAGGGCAAGTTTGTCTATATCTTAGAATGCTTTGGGCTGCAAGGGACAGAACCTGTGAGTCAAACTACTTTAGTCAATAAGGAGATTGACTTGTTTCACACTACAAGGAAGCCCAGGGGCAGGGTGGACAGACCCCACAGCTCAGTGATGGTATCAGGGACCCGGGTCTCCATGCCCCTCTGCTCATTTGTCCTCAGCGTGGGTGCCGTGCTAAGGGCGGTTCCCTGAGACCAAGGTGGCCACCACTGGCACTCAGGTCTGTGTGCTACTCTGTTCTCACCCAGAAGGAGAGTGAGAGAAGTGACCAGCCATGGCACATGTGTCCCTATCCTGAGTTTCACAGGGACAGCGGCACACCCTGGACCGTGGGCAGGTACCAGGGAAGTTCCTTGTTCTTATTAGCATAGGGCAGAGGTTTCCAAACTTCCTCAGTGACAGCACCCTAGTGCCTCCGACATTTGCATGGCGTCCTAGGCCAAAAGAAACACCTGACAGCTCTCCTTATTAATTACCTAGGTACAGACTAATTAGGCACAAAATTAGTAGTAATTTGAAAAAAATAAGACACATAATGGAAAAAAATCATCTTTTATATCATTCTTAATTAGCCACAGGTATTTATTAAAGGGATGTATGTGTCTGTTGGGCACTGCACAGTTTCTCCAACCTGAGAGTTAGACTGGACATGCCATCCTTTTTTCCTAATTACATTGATTTTTTTTTTTTGCAGTACTTGCTTTTTATGATAGCAACACTGAAAACTTGACTTTACAAAGATATGGGGTCCTTAATGTTAAAACTGCGAAGTACCTTGAGCTAGTAGTTTTCATGATTCTGACAGATGTCACATTGTTTCCCTCAAAAAATTAAAGCACCACCCTGTGCTATGGTGAATTTAGTGACGCACCTTGGGGCACGTTAGTGTGTGGTTTGGGAACCATGGGCTCAGGGTAATTATTCTGCCTCTATGAAGCCGGCCTGAGGGAGAGAAATATCTGAACAAAATTAGGGCTCTGTTTTGAAAGAGAAAGAGAGGGAGTAAGTGCCAAATAGGTAACAGAATCCACTGAAGTGGATGTTATGATTGTTGCCTGAATGTTGGATTTCAAGCCATCAAGGAAAGAGAAATACCTTCTAGCAGCCACTTTGTGATGCTCCCCGTGGCAGATTCTTAATTCCTATTACATAGAGTCATTTCGCTTGGTTCCAGTAGGTGACTTTGCTCAACACGTCGGTAACTGGCTCAGGGATTCTCCACCTCTTTTGTGACAGGCTGATGAAGCCTCTGAGCCCTTCTCAGAAAAAGGAAATGTTAGTAGACTTATGCTCACATGCTGCTTGGCCCCTAATTCACTTTGTCAATTTGGGCACATTTTCTGCCTGCTCTCAACCTCAGTTTCTGGTTGAGATCTGTGAAATGCCAATAGTCACTCCCATGCAGTCTCCCCCATGAGAACATCTTGTCCTGGAATCAGGGGTTCCTATTGCCGCTGGGCAAAACTGGGGTGCTAAGGACACCTGTTGACTAGAGCTGTGACCACTTCCTCGTGAGAGCCTAGGCATCCCCCGAGCCAACTAGCCTTTCATCTTGGAAGGTTCTGGCTTGGCCCCTGTGGCTGGCCCCTGGCAACAGGGCACATTTCTGATCACGACTCTTTATATCCATCCTTGGCCCAGAGAGAGGATTCTGTCCTGATCTCACTGCCACCCTCCACCACCTGGAGTTAGGGATCTGGCTCCTGGCTCACCAAAGCCCTGAGGAAATGTCTGCGCGCTGAGTCAGTGAGGCCTTCCCTGAGCCCCCAGGTACAGTTTCTCTTGGCTACTACACAGGCTTATCAGAATGCAGCGTCCTTGTTCCCCCGCGAGTGAGTGAAGACAATCTCTTTCCGGAGATTATGTTCCCAAGCCTCTGTGCAGCCCAGGGCTTTGATAACCACCTGGCGGAGTGGCCTTCAACTCCCCTCCCGGGGAAGCGTCGTGTTTCGTGTTTCGTGTTTTGGAGCTGCCTGTCTGAGGGGCGCTGCACGGCCAGACCTCGGGGTCAGACGTCAGATGAGTGAGTGCCGGCCACTGCCTGGGCTAGACAGAGACAAGGTTAGGCAACTGCCAGATAACTCGTGCCACCGTGGGCCGGGAGCATTTGCTCTCTCTCCTTGCTGGATGTGTCAACCTTAGAGGCCCTCCTTTGATTGTGTTGCAATCAACGTGTTTGTAGTCCACACAAAGCAAATGTGATCGATCTGTCAGACCTTTGTGTCAGGCACCATTTTACAATGTTTCAATATATAATTACATTTAATCCTCATGATGACTTGATAGAGGTAATGTAATTTCCTTCATTCCCACTTTGCAGATTATAGGATTGAGACAGGCAAGTTAAATAACTTTCCATGATCATCCTACTGGCAAGTGGCAAGGGTAGGATATGAGCTGAGGCCATTTGACACCCCGGTCCAGGTCCCTACCTCCAATACCACCAGCCTAAGCCCGCCGGCTGGGGCCCTTGGGGACCATCCAGTTCAGGTGCCTTGCCTGACCAATGAAGACCCTGAGGCCTGAGTTCACCCGACTCCCTGGTGACAGAGATTGTGAGACCTGGTCTTCTAATCTCTTTGGCCCAGAGCTCTTTCCAAAGATGTTTAAAGTTTTGTTGTTTTTTTTTTTAATTTTGTGGGGAAGGTGGCCTTTGGGGGGTGGAGGAGATGGGGGAATGTTTGGTGCCTACAACCCCAGAATTGATAGTGGTGTCAAGATAACTGGATTCAGAGCAGCAAGGTCTGCGGTTGAGGGCTCTATCACTGGCAACGAGCACAGGGTGTTGAATTCCCTGTTTATCAAGTGTAAACCAGTTCAGTCCTCCCAGAGAAGATTGGGTAATAAAGACCAAGAACCCTAAAAATGTCCCCTACACTTTACCCAATGGTGTCATTTCTAAGAATCTGCCCCAGGGAGGTCTTTTGAAATACAGGCAGAGCTTTGCATGCCATTCCTTTTGCAAAACCACAAAACAAATGCACTAGGGGAATGCTCCTATAAACTGTGCCTCAGTCCAGTGAAGAAGACTATGCAGCCTTTAAAAATGATGTTGACAAAGAGAGTTTGATGAAACCAGAAAAATCCTGCTGATTTAAAATTGAGCCAAAGGTAGGGGCAGGGGAAGGTGGGCACAGAATGACAGAATGATAAATAGTGCCTCAGTTAGTTGGGGGAGAAATCAACGAAGGGAAAAAAAGACTGGAAGGAAAAGTCCTGTAATGTTGATTGCTCCTCTCTGAAATTTTCTGTTTGTACAGTTTTCTGCAGATTTAGCTCTACTTGTGTAGTTGGAAAAAAGCGACCAACCAGCCGTAACAATAAATAGAAGTGAATATTCCTGGGGCTGGTGCCTCTCCAGACCGGGAGGGTAAGGGCTGCCCCCGCCTGCTCCACTGCTACACGGCCAGTGGGAGAGGTGCGCTCAGGGACTGTCAGAAGCACCATGTTGACTGACCTGGAAGATTCGCTGCCTCAATGTGGGCGGGGGAGAGGAGAGTGCTCCAGCTCACGCCCACTGGAGGGAGGAGCATGTGTACATAGGTGGGTCGGGGTGACTCCTTCATGCAGCCAGCTGAGCCGACTTTGCCTGTTCCTTGGGGAGAGCCCAGCAAGGAGCAGGCCCACTGAGAGGGCGACCCAGCCTGCCAAGAGCTGACCGGTAGTTGGGCTTCCCTTCATCCCTTCTGCAAAGCTAAACAAAATCTCTGTTGCCATGGAAAGTGCAAAGCTTTGAGTGGGTGGGAAGAAGCAGAGCCTCTAGCTCAGAAGCATCCTGAGTTCCGGTCTGGTTTGAAGTCCAGAGACATGGCTGGAGAGTCAGGGGAAACCTCCTAGATGGTCCAGGACACCCAGCAGGGTCCAAAGCTCTGGGCTGGGGTGAGTCCACCGAATCCAAGCCACAACTCCCTCCTCCCTGCACACCTACCTCCTGTGGAACTGAGGGTCCAAATGGCTCTCCCCACCCCCCCACCCCCACCCCGCCACCCCCGCCCAAGCAGGCCACTGGCTTGGCGAGTGAGTAGACAAAGGCTACACATAGGAGATTGTGCCCCCAGCAGAGTGGACTCCAAAAGGCCCTGCCGCATCATTAATAATTTTATCTTCTGTCTGTTGAGTGTCTGCTCTGCTGTGGTGCGCCCTGCCCTGGGAGCTACTCAGATGTCTACACAGAGGTCAGTTAGATGAACAGCTGGAGGAGCCTGGGACCTGCCCCAGCCCTTGGTCTGCTGCCTGGGGGACTAACTATGAACAGCAGGGAAGGGTGGGGAGAAGGAAGTGGCCT
Source organism: Felis catus (assembly GCF_018350175.1). Lineage (NCBI taxonomy): Eukaryota > Metazoa > Chordata > Mammalia > Carnivora > Felidae > Felis > Felis catus. The sequence continues at coordinate 123,792,696 of NC_058376.1, read as the reverse complement.
CCAGAAGAGCCACAGGGTTCTGAGGAAGGTCCCCAAGGAGCCAGTGAAGTGACTCTCCACGTGGCAGTGTTGACAGGCTCCACTGGGTGGAAACCTGAGCTTTCCATGGCTCTCCTCTATTCGTGTGATTCCTGTGTTCTGCTCATTCCCGAGCCTTCTCTCCACCCACCCACAGACTCGTGGGCCAGAGAGGTGTCTCCGGCCCTGGCGCGGTGCAGATGTGCGCACGTGGGCCCCACACTGCTCCCCACTCACCCTGGCTTCCTTGGTCTCCACGCTGGAGTCTGACTCACCCCCCACCCCGGGAGCAGTCTCAGGTTTCCTTTGTTGGATCTCGTCAGGACTTCTCTCACTTCTCTCTCTGTGGTGGCTGGACTGGCCCGCTAAGCTATGCCTGGCATGTGTGTGGTCACGGGACAGTTACAGAGTTACTTGGTGCTGGTTATTTTGGTTTGGGGTTGTGTTTGTTACTGTTTCTTAATACTGCTTAGATCAGACAGAGATGTGGTTCTGTAAAAAAAAGTAAGGACTCTTGGCTATGAGTGGCAAGAAAACTCACAGTGCAGGGATTCAGTCCTTCCAGCTGTTTTATTACAGAAGCTACTATTTATTGAGGGCTTACTGTGTGCTCTGCCCCACCTCATCACATTGCCCCTAATTCTCACAACAGCCCTATGAAGTAGGTATTTTGGGATCATTCATTCACTCCACAACTCTTGGACTAGTCATTACTGTCCTCCAGGCGTTCTTACCACCCGTATTGTAAGGTGCAGTGACCTAGACTCAGAAGGGCTCAGGAACTTGCTGAGGCACTCAAGGCAAGGAGTCAAGGGAGGTGACGGAGGTCTGGGGGGAGGGGGCCCAGATCTAGAGAGGGCTATGTGTGTCAGGCAAGAGAGTTTGGGTATTGCTGCTGAGAATGGGACCCTCAGGAACGTGACTTAGAACAAGCAGGTGTGTGTGTGTGTGTGTGTGTGTGTGTGTGTGTGTGTGTGTGTATGATGATTTATTGAGAAAGGACCTCATGCTGGAGAAGACAGGAGCACTGATTGATGAGCTTGGAGTTGGCTGGAGATGAGCCTCATTCATTTTGCAGGTTTCCCAGACTTTTATTGAACACAGCAAACACAAAAGGAAGAGCTGACCACATGGGAACTGAGGCTGAATTTGACATCATGAAATTTATTTTATTAGATTTGGATTTTCTAAAAGGCTCCCTGTAAGGCTCAGGATTACTCCCAGCTGCCATTTCCATCCAGAGTTCTTTGTGGACACTCACCCTGTGCTTGGGCCTGGGTTAGCTGCTCCTGGAAGGGAGGGAGACGGAAGGAGCAGGTATGAAGCCCACACACAGGGAGTTACAGCCCAGTGGAGGTGACAAGACCAGTACCTGTTTCTATGCACCATGGGCTGGAGAGCTCACAGGTGACTCCATGGAGGAGGTGGCCCCTGAGTTGGGCCTTAAGAGGAGGGTAGGAGCTGGATTGGTGAGACAGAGGGAAAGACATGCAGGTGGAAAGCACAGCATGACTAACGGAGGAAACAGTTTCAAGCATGATTGTTGCAGGCCAGGGCCTAACGTGAATGCAGTGGAGGGGGACGTGTGTTGTTTTATTCTTTCCAGGTCCGTTGAGATGTGATTGACAGACAGCCCTGTGTAAGGTTAGGGTGTATAACATAACGACTTGACTTACATATATTGTGAAATTATTACCACAATAAATTTAGTTAACGTTCATCACTCATATAGATACAAAAGAAAAATAAAAGAAAACGGTTTTTGCTTTGTGATGAGATTTCTTGAGATCTACTCTCTGGCCAATTTTCAAACATGCCATACATCAGTGTTAGCTCTGGTGACCTTGTAGTGTATTATCATCCTCGTTCTTACTTATCTTCTAACTTGAAGTTGGTTCCTTTTGACCACGTTCCTGCAATGCCCCCTCCCACTGCTCCTGCCTCTGGTAGCCACAAATCTGATCTCCTTTTCCATGACTTTGATTGTTTTCTTTTTTTCAGATTCAACATGTAAGTGAGATCATACAGTATTTGTCTTTTTCTATTTCACTTAGTGTAATACCCTCTAAGTCCACTCATGTTGTTGCAAATGGTATTTTTTATGGCTGAATAATATACCAGAGTATATATCAGCCTCAACCTCGTTATCCATTTGTCTATAGACACTTAGTTGTTTCTATATTTTAGCTGTTGTAAATACTACCGCTGTAAACACGGGGGCGGGGGGGGGGGCAGGTATCTCTTCGACATAGTGATTTCGCTTCCTTTGGATATATTCCCAGAAGTGGAATAGCTGAGTCATATGGTAGTTCTATTTGTAAATTTTTGAGGAGCCTCCATACTGTTTTCCACAGTGGCTGCACCAGTTTACATTCCCACCAACAGTGCATGAGGGTTCCCTCTTACCCACATCTTCGCCACTACTTGTTATCTCGTCTCTTTCGTGGCATGGCAGCCGTTCTGACAGGCATGAGGTGACATCTCATTGTGGTTTTGATTTACATTTTCCTAATGAGTAGTGGTGCTGAGCACCTTTTCATGTACCCATTGGCCATTCGTATATCTTTTTTTGAAAAATGTCCTTTCAGTTCTTTCCCCCTTTAAAAAAACTAGTTATTTGGAATGTGTGTTCTTTGAAAGCTTTAATCTAAAATGTTCCCGCTGAGAAGGGAAAGCAGAGTCCCGGGTCCCATCTGGAGAGTGGAAACAACCGGTCTTGGATTTCCTGCTACCCACTCCCACCTGGAAAATAATACCTGGAATCCCTTTCTGGTGAAATTCCCATGCTCTTCCAATTATCTGCAGAGATTAAGAGGTGGTATGACATGGTAGCTATGAGATCAGCCTCCATATTATTTTTTATTTTTATTTTTTTATTTTTTATTTTTTTGGTGCCGAAACCCGGGAGCGACAGCCTCCATGTTAGAGAGATTTGGGTTCTAGTCCTGGCTGAGCCACTTCTCAGTGCTGTGATCTTAGGCATATTGTTTAGACTCTCTGTGTCTTGTGTTACTCAGCTATTTAAAGGAGATAATGAGAATTTCTATTTCATCCAATTGTGAGGATCAAATGAAATATAACACCAGAAGTTCCAGTGTATCTGTGGTTCAAGGAAGCCCAGTCCAGGAGCCAAAAGTAACTTCAAAAGTATTTCAGTCTTCATGGCATGTCTTGAAGGACCTCGTGGGGGATCCATTCTGTAACTCACCAGAGTGATTCCCAAAGTCACTCTCCTTTTCTCCTCAATTCTCCTGCACCTGTCACAAAAATCCTCACTCACCAAAGGGCTTTTCTGTTCTTTCCCTAGTGATTAGCTGAATTGCATCATAATATGGCAAGTGATGGGAGCCTGTGAGTGCTGATACATCCATCATTTCGCTTTGCTACAGAAATAGTACTTACAAAGCACTGCTCACAGAGCCTGGCTCTTTAAGGCCTCAGTGCATTCTGTTATTAATAGAAAACACTGTGAATGCACATAGTACTTGTTCAAAACTTGGAGCTCAAAAATATAATCAGCTAGTACAAATAGTACTTTTTCTCTTGAAAATATTGAATAACTGAAAACAGCCATTTAAACCTTGGAAGCTTTAAAATTTTTTTTAAATGTTTATTTATTTTTGAGAGAGAGAGAGAGAAAGACACAGTGAGCAGGGGAAAGGTAGAGAGAGAGAGGGAGACACAGAATCTGAATCAGGCTCCAGGCTCTGAGCTGTCAACACAGAGTCCAACACGGGGCTCAAACTCACGAACTGTGAGATCATGACCTGAGCCTAAGTTGGACACTTAACCGACTGAACCATCCAGGCGCCCCAAATCTTGAAAGCTTTTTAAAAGTAACTCCCCTAGGGGCGCCTGGGTGGCGCAGTCGGTTAAGCGTCCGACTTCAGCCAGGTCACGATCTCGCGGTCCGTGAGTTCAAGCCCCACGTCGGGCTCTGGGCTGATGGCTCAGAGCCTGGGGCCTGTTTCCGATTCTGTGTCTCCCTCTCTCTCTGCCCCTCCCCCGTTCGTGCTCTGTCTCTCTCTGTCCCAAAAATAAATAAACGTTGAAAAAAAAAATAAAAAAAAATAATAAAAGTAACTCCCCTAAAGTTTCAGTTCCATAGATCTGTATCCTGCAATGGTGTCTGTGGATCAGTAAGGGAGATCACCTCCCCTGGCCTGCTTCCATAGCCTTTCTAGTTGCCTTTGCCACTCCTTGTGCCCAGACCAGGGAGCACTGCTAAAACTCCAGGGGCAATTCAGGGAGCTCTGTAGCTGGAAGGGATTCCAGGGCCCCTTGGCCTCCAAAACAGGAGGGGCCACCAGAAAGGAATTCCAAGTGGGAGTGGGTGGGCAAGCAATCCAAGTGACTTGCCACTTGTATTTATTGGAGTTGGCTGAGTCTTAACTGAGAAGAATAGTGGGAGAACAGAGGAGAGGTGGACAGTACAGAACAAGAGTTGTTCGTTCATTCATTCATTCATTCATTCATTCATTCATTCACCAGCCCTTCATTGAGTGCCTGCTGGTAACTGATTGTGGCAGACCATATTTCCCAAAGATAGCCACACATTTATGTTTATTCCACCCCACATGCTTTTCTTGCAGTGTGACTGTCACTCTTTCCACTGAGAAGTGGGGACCTATGTTTATTCCCCTTCAGTCTAGAAGGGTGTGTGTGGCTACCTTGATCAGCAGAGTAGAGCAGAGGTAATGCCGTATGACTTGTAGTTTTAGGTCATAAAAATGATACGTATTCCTCTTGTGTTTGTCTGTCTGACTCTCTCTCTCTTCTTGGATGCTTGCCCTTAGCACCCAACCACCCAGGGGAAGCCTAGGCCACATGGAGGGGCCCAGTTAGTGCTTGGTCAATAGGCAACATCAACCACCAGCCATTGTGAATGGCCCATCAGCTGGTTCTAGACTCTGGCTAAGGCCTTAGACGCTGTGGGCATGATGTCCCTGCTGTGGTGAATTCCTGGCCTCTGGAAATGTTGGACCCAATAACTGTTGTTGTTTTAAGTCACTGATTTTTGGGAGAGTTTGTTATGCTGCAATAGATCACTGATATGTAGGGTCTGCTGGGCCCACTTTCAGGGTCTCTGCGGGGATCTCTAAGTTAACAGAAAGTGACTCTCTTGCTTGATAAGGCAGGATAGAGGGAAGCCTCAAGGAAGTATGTCAAACTCCCCTGGGGCAGTAGGGGTGAGGGCTTAGAAAGGCTTTTTGGAAGAGGTGACACTTCAGCTTGGTCTGGAAGGGCAGGTAAGAGTTAGCCAGGAGGAGGATGGAAAATGGGGAAGAGTGGGGGAGGAGCCTGGACTAGGGGCCCAATCCCTGGGAAATCGCTGTCAGGGAGTTACCTGGCTTTTCTCACTCCACATGAGTGACTGGTCTCTCAAAGAACTGACCGTAGTGTGGGGCCTCACATCTGGCACAGCCCCTGACATCTGCCCAGGGCACATCAGGACTGTGGCTCCAAAACCCTGTCCCCAGTTAGGCTCTGGGCCCTGGCAAGGTGTGAGGCAAGTGGCCCCACAGACAATAGCAGGGACTTCTCTCAGAGCATACCTTTCCTCCTGGGTCTCTCAGTCTTACCTCAGTCATCTTCTTACCTCCTCCAGGGTCTGGGCCACCTTCGGAAGGGACTGGAAACTAGTGGTGGTGGGGAGGTCAGCAGCCACCGCCAGGGCAGGGGGCTAGCACTGGACAATTTCAAAATGGTGCCCTACACAGGGGGGCAAGCTGTTTTTAATATGAATCATAGCAGCATCAATGATCTTACTTCTTCAGATGTTCCCAGCCACTCCTTGCGGTCTAGCCATACTGCATGAACTACCCTCCCCTGAGCATAGCTTCACCCCAGTTTTCCTGGGTTTTAGCCTGGGCTCTGCCTAATGCCAGAGATGTCGTTCCTGCCATTTTCACCTAATCCCTCACCTCAGGCATCCCCTCCTGACTCCTCAGGACTCCACAGCCCTCTATGGCACACCCTTGAGAGTTGGTGATGCCCTGGCCTGTTTACCTGTGTGCCTCCCTGACTAGGCTTAGGACAGTGGGGTATTAGAGTAGGTGGGGTTGGTGTGTTTGTGCATTTGTGTGTCTGTTGTAAGTATCCTGTGGTTTGTGTCTTTGTGTCCTATCTAGGTACATGTGCTTGCATATGTCTGTGGCTGAGTGTCCATGTGTGTCTAATCCTGGATGTGTCCATGTGTATCTTTTGTGACTGCGTGACTGTGTGTGTTGCGTGCCTGTGTGGGGGATGCTCCCTCTGGGCTGAGAGTGGGGGGTAGAGACAGTCACCAGTCAGGAGCCCGCCAGCTATGTCTTCACGGAACCTCTCGCCTGCCAGCCTCCCAGGACAGCCAGCCCAGCCCAGCAAGACACTCTGTCCCCTCTTTTCCAAGTTAAGACACGTGACGCAGACACAGCCCGTGGCGCTGCCCACCCTCCATCCCCCCTGCCTGGGTGGTGTGCGTGTAGACACGGCCAGCATCTCCCTGGTCTCTGTGCTGCTCAGTAAGGAATGGATTATAATTCCTGGGAAGGCTGCATCTGCAACCAACTTGAGGGAAATAATTGTTGAGTGAGTTGAAAGAAAAAAATCGTAGCAAGGAACTTCAATCCAGCCAGCCATCCGTGTCATTAAATTAGGCTAATCTAAATCCTCAGAGCCTAATTTAGCAGCCTCCAAGGCCAACTGAAGCCTTACCCTACATGGCTCTCTGGAGTTCCCACTGCAGAGTCCCCGGCAGAGGTGAGCTGTAGGGGAAACTGTGGGCAGTGACCTCACAGCCTGAGGACACACAAAGCTATGATGGACGCCAGCTGCTCCGTGGGGACCTGGCTACAGGAGGAAGCCTGAGCTGGGGGGCAGGCAGTGAGTGTTCTTGAGCTGGCCCTGCCCCTGAGCCAGTCACCCAGCCACCCCAGGCCTCATCTGCGGTTGCCCAGCTCACAGGGGCCATTAGCAACATGCACAGGGAGGGGCTGGTGTGTGGATAAGGCTGAATTCTCTCAGAGTTACCTTAGTGTTTTTCCTCTGAGCCCAGAGCCGTGTCTTGTCAACACCAACCGGTGGGTGAATGGAAGAAAGAATGCAAGATGAATCTGCTACAAAATACAGCTATTGTAACGGTTACTGTGAATCCTTAATTCCTTCACCCCTTCAGACACTTCGTGACTCATTGATTCAACCATCCCTCCCCTCCTTTAATCGCTTTTTCTTAGCCCCTCTCACTCCCATTCTCTCTGACTTACTCATTCACTGGCTCTTCCTATCCTCTCTCCTTCCTTCTTGCCCTCCTTTCCTCCCTCGCGGCCTCCTTTTATTCCCACTTTTGGGGAATTGCCTGGTAGATGCTCATCCCACTGGTTGTCCAGAAATGAAAAGCACTTGGGGTCTGTTGCCTCAAGGACCAGTGCCTAGGCCAGGTTCCTGCACTTGGTCCTCTTCCTCCATCCTTGCCTCTGGCTCCTCACTGCCCCCTTCCTGGAGCAGCATTTCCTCCCTGGTCCCCTCCCTGGGGCCTGGGAGGGTGGGAGCTGATGGTGGGCTGTTGGGTGCGTCTTTGCCAGGGGCACTCAGGAGGAAAGGTGCCGAACTGACCTGATAAATGAACCAACAGGGATGTGTGGCCTGGCCCCCCTCCCCCTTTGATCAAAAGCCTCTGAACCCCTGATGACATCCCATGGCGTATTCCTCTATTAATCAGAAAAGCCTTGACAGATGTAAGCAATTTGTCTTTGGAGAGGACTGGAGGGGTGGGGGCAGTGAGGGGAGGGAGCCCGCTCCAACCCTGTGGAGAAGATGCTGAGGGTAAGTCTTGAAATGGGGGCTGAATTCATGCATACTAAGAAGGCAGGAGAACCCAGAGCCAGGCAGATCAGAAAGAGAAGCGTTTTCATTTCAAAGCATATTTCTTCCTTGATTGAATAGCCCCCCCCCCCACTACCACCACCAAACCGGGATGCTGGAATGAGGCTGGGATCCAGGGGTTAATCCCACCCAGACCCCTTCAGGGCTCAGATGCTTAAAGCAACAGGGGCTGGCAGGTGGGGTTCAGGTGTAGATTCTCTGACAGAACAGCAGTCAGCATTCTCCCAGGGCCCTGTGGCCGTTTTGGTTCCTGCCTGCTGCTGCTGCTGATGGTGAAGCTCAGCTTAAAAACACCATCAGACACACCCAGTGAGCCCACTGTGCAGCACGTCCAGAGTTGGCACTGGAGGCACAGACAGGAAGTAATGTCTACTCTCCAAAACACCCAGCCTAGACCACCAGGCAGATACATAATCCAGGAAATGAGTCTTGGCATGGGGATGGGGAAGGGAGGGAGTGTACCTGCTACAGTGTGGACGCAAAGGGGATCAACAACTCAGCAAGGTGGGGACGCTTCCTGGAGGAGGAAACATAGCTGTGTCTTCAAGGGTGGGTAGATGTGCTCACATGGGAAGGGCTTCCCTTTGTCAGTTGGAGAACTACTCATCCTTCAGGACCCAGCCTGGGTCTCCTCCCGTTAGCCTCTTTTCCTCACTAATTTTTGAGGTCAGAAACTAGGTCTGATTCATCTCCGTGTCCTACTGCCCAGCCCAGGGCTTGGATTAGAGTACAACAAATGCTTCCTGAAGTGAGAGGAACAGAGTTGCAGATAATGGGAACAGTGTACAAAGGCATGGAGCAGGCAGGAATCAGCTTTAAAGTGTAAGAGTAAGAAAACCGCAGCCTGTGTTTATATCAGTGGGGCTGTGTCCAAACAGTGTTCTGTATCCATAGGGAAGCTGAAAACTGAATTGAATTTCTCAGTTTTCATTTGGATGTCTGGCACCCTACAGGGGCACCTGGGTGTCTCAGTCAGTTGAGCATCTGACTCTTGATTTCAGCTCAGGTCATGATCTCGCAATTTTGTAAGTTGGAGCCCCACGTTGGGCTCTGTGCTGATAGCACAGAGCCTGCTTGAGATTCTCCCCCTCTCTCTGCCCCTCCCCCACTCTCACTTTCTCTGTCTCTAAATAAATAAACTTAAAACAAAAACAAAAACAAAGATAGCCCGAAGACTCAGCTGCAACTGAGGAGTATATACAATCTTATTCTCATTGTGGTTTAAAAAAAAAAAAAAAAAAAAAAAAAAAAAGAGTGCTCCATGAATCTATTTAGATGCTTCAAACATTGATTTTAAAACTCACTCTTGCAAATTTCAGAGACCAGAGCCACAGCCAGTGTTTTGATCATTTGCCTCCTTCCCTTTCCAATAAACACCTAACATACTTTGCCAAGCTTTCTGTGGTCGGGATTTACAGATCTGTGACTCACCCAAGTGAGCCAGGGAACATGAAAAGATGTCGCTGAGGAGAAATATGCAGGAAGGATGGGAGAGGTCAGCGCCTCCACCAAGCAGGACAGACTCCCACAGCTTTTCCTAATAAACAAGTTTCCAGGGCCCTTTGAATTCTTCCGGAGAGGAGAGGAACGTTAGCATTCACATGGAGGGGAGGAACATCGTGGACAGTGACCACGTGGGCCTGGATCCTTAGTGAGGGGGTATGAGCTGAGGCAGGAAACTGAACTGGGAGGCAGGCTAGGACCCAAACTGTGGTCGCTGACAACCATCATTGAGCACCTGCTGTTTGCCCCTCCCACAGAGGAAGTGAATTGTCTTGTCTGAGGTCTTGTGGCCAGTAAGTGGGGATCTGGGATCAGAGCTGGGTTTGTTGGTTCCAAAGAACCTAGTTGTTGCATATTCCACTGTGGTTTGGGCAGTATTGGGTCTTTCAGTATTGGGACCTGGGACCGGGGCCTGAACTCCCTCACTATGCAAATTGGTGCTCACTGAAACATGCTCAAGGACATTCACTGATACTGAGGCCCTCAAACTAGTTCTAAAGGAGTTCAGGCTAAGAGGATTTTAAATAGGATTCACCCCAGGCTAAGGGTGTCCTCTGAATGCCCTCCAACCTGCAGGACAAGCCCTCTGCCAACCAGGACTGCACATGCATAAATGCCATTCCCTGTGCCCACGTTTCCACCAACTGTCTGACCCTCTGCAAGTCCGGTGCACTGTCCACCCCTGCACACTGCACACAGCCCTCTTGGGTTTCTCTGACCTCCATTCATTTCCTGGTTCCCCAAGAGCCTGACCATGGCAATAAAAAGCTGCTCTGTTCACTCAGCGCTCACACGGGCCTGCTCTGTGATCAGCGTTATACATATATTTTCTGGATTAACTCCCCAACCCTGGTAGGACGTGGGTCCCCTTGTCTTCATTTCTTAGATGAGGCAGTGGAAACTCCGGGAGGTTAAGTAACCAGCCAGAAGTCACACAGCCAGGAAGTGGTGGTAGCAATTTGAATGTCTCATCCGTAGGACTGGAAAGCTAGTGTCTCCAGCACCTGTGCCCTTCTGTGTGCAGGCTGCCTCACAGAGGTTCACTGTCCTCCCCTGTGCTGCCACCAACTCGGGACCACCTAGTTAACCCTGGCTTCCCAAGTTTAAGGGAACTGGCCCCTTCATCTCCTAGTGCCTTTTAAACCCAGCTTTTCAGTATGTGTTTAAGGCATTTTAGCATCATTAGACCTTAGCATGTGGTTTCTAGAAGGTGGCGAGCCTGTGGTCATGTGCATCTGTGCATATGTATAAGACCACGTGTGAATGTGATTGTGTGTGTGAGCATATGTGTGCACGGGAGTGTGTTGGTGGGCAGAGATGGGAGACAAGAACAGGGAGAGAAGGGGGAGGGAACTTAGGACAAAACAGGTCTCTAGGACATGAGAGGGGCCTAGTGTTCCCAGGGCTCTCTGCTGCACCCCACAAGGGACAAGAGCAGAGCCCCAGCGGGGCTGCAGCAACTAGAGGCCTAGGGATGAGCAAGGCCTCTGTGAGGTAGACACATTCCTCTGTGATATACTTGACCATGGTTTCTGGGCAGCCTGGCACGGACTTGTGTAGACCCAGAGGGAAAAAAAGACAAGCTTCCTACGAAAGCAGAACCTGCCTTACTGATGAGGTGTGAAGAAATGTAGTAATCACTGCCATTAGCTGAGCATGTCCTATGTATTAAGTGTGTTATGTGCACGAATCTAAGGAATCCTTAAAGCCTTGCAAGGGGTACATTACGAATGAGGAAACTGGCCCAGAGAGGTTAAGAGGCTTGTCAAGTCCACACAGCAGACTGATGAATATGGGAGTATGAATCAGGACAAGGATGGGACTGACTTCTAGTGACTGAAGCTGAGAGCCCTTTTGGGGGCTGTCAGGTGTGAACCTGTAGGGGCGCCCGGTGCCTCTGATCAAGGAGGACCCATGTGTTTCCCACTTTTGGCACAGAGTATGTGTCAGCAGTGTTGATGGAACTTTGGAGATCTTTGTATCTGAGTCTGGAAGATCAAATTGGGGCTCACCAGTGAGACCCCAGGGAAAGTGCGTGTTCTCATCAAGCTCAACCTGCTTCTGAGTCATTGAGTTGGTCTTCTGCTCCTGTCTGGTTCTTACCCACTTCTCAGGGCTGAGTTCCAGGCCCACCTCCTCCAGGAAGCCTAGCTTGTCTAGTCCACACATGCTGATCATACCCGCATGGCAGCGCAGCCCTGACCTGTGTGCAAGATGACCGTGACCCCACCTGGGTGTTCCACTTGGTGGAAACACCACAGCTTGGAGGCCCAGGAGAAAGCCAGTTGGCCGGAATGGAGAGGGAAGGGAGGCAATGAGCCGTTGTCATCTGCTGAACAAACTTGGCAGTGGGGAGCTATCAATGGCCTTCTCATTTGGAAATAAATTCTAGTCAAAGAGCTGCAACTGAGCAAGTCCTTAAAGAGTGTGCAGATGTGAATAGAACCAGGATACTATTTTTAAAATGCCTCTCAACATACTTTCTAAAATGGGTAAGCTGGCTTTTTCTCCGAAATCCCACCTACCCACTGAGGCAAAGCCAGGGGGTCTGTGCTCCAGGGGAGGAGAGAGCAGGTATATGGCCTAGAAGATGGAGCTCCCTAGGGCAGGGAAGGAAGAAATGCCGAGAGGTCTCTGTCAGGCTGCAAGGGGGAGGAAAACCTCTTTTAGTCTTGGAAGGGAGAAAGAAAGAGGAAGAAGGCAGGGGAAGTGGTCTGACTGTGTCTCCTAGTTTGCCCCACAAGCCCTTCCCCCATGGAATCCAAGACAGATGTGGTGTAAGAAGATATAAATAAGTCTGAGGGTATTTCTGATTTCAGGGCTGATTTATGGTTTCCATGGAGGTAGATAGAACATTTTTATCCCTCTTAAAGTCCTGCATCTAACGTGGTGCCACTGCCCAGAGGACAGAGTCAGTGATGGCTGGACAGGGAACAATGCAAGTGGTGGACAGTCTTTTTGGTCTTCCTCTAGAGGAGTCTGGAGTTGTCCACAAGCTCCCACTGGGAGATGTTGGAAGAAGGTAGCAGAACAGCTAGGGGACTGCCGTGGTGAAGGTCAAGGGGGCCCAGAATAGAGACCAGGACAGGAGGCTGAGACACAGTGTGTGCAGTATCACTGAGGAGCGGGCTGGGTGCTAAGGTTGGGGAGCCCAGTGGGCATGGACCATGTTGAAGGAGAGACTGTGCATGGGTTCTCAGCCCTGAGCTCCATCAGAGGAGGTCACGTGTGGATTGAGAGAACAGTTCCAAGGCTTGTCACTCACTTTCCTGAGACCCCTCCCCCACCTAAAAAAGGCCACACAAACGTCGTCCTGCTCTTTGAAGAAAAAGAGGAAAGAGGGAGAAAGAATATTTACGTGAAAGGGACTGAGATTCCATTTGTTGTTAAACTCAGTGACCACCTGCTTCCCTCTGCTCTCCTGATAGAGGAGACATATTTACAGAAAATAAAAGGAAGCCTCAGTTTGGGGCTTAGTCCAGAATGTGGTAATGTGTCAAGTTTTTACTTTCTTTTTCACTGTAAAAAAAATATTTATTTTTGAGAGAGAGAGAGAGAGAGAGAGAGAGAGAGAGAGAGACTGAGTGCAGGTGGGGGAGGGGCAGAGAGAGAGGGAGACACAGAATCCAAAACAGGCTCCAGGCTCTGAGCTACCAGCACAGAGCCTAACATGAGTCTTAAGCCCACGAACCCGAACCGCGAGATCATGACCTGAGCTGAAGTTGGAAGCTTCACCAACTGAGCCATCCAGGTGCCCCAGTAATGTGTCAAATTTTTTACCATGAAACAAGATTAATCTTAGGTTTGGCCATAAATTTATGCTGAAGGCACAGTATCTCACATGTGAGAGATCTTTTCTCTCAGATAACACCGTTTATCATTTTAAATTATTTTATCATTTATAATTTGAAATACCCAGAACCAGAGGCCTTTAAAGACCATTATACCCCACTCCTCATTCCCTTTAAGTGTGAATGTTCTTGCTGTACCCCCTTGTTCTTCCATCCCAATCCCTGTATACTTCCAACGTGCTTCCCTTCTGTGGGGGAGAAGAGCGAGGGCAGGGATGGGTTTTCCAGTGGCCCAGCTTAGCTGGTATCCCATAGGGAGGATACTTAGCCAGCTTGAGTGCAGATCGCTAGAAGGAGTGACAGATCTAAGCTTTGTAGCTTGAAACCACATTTGCTATCTTAGCTTTTGGCTGCAAGTACCAACTCAACTAAGGGTGACTTAGAAAATAAAGATACTTAACAGGAAGACTGAAGAAGGGTGGTTTTCTGAACTCTAGTTCAGTGGCTTGAGGATGTCATCAAGGGCCAAGGCTCTTTCCAGCTATTTTCCTGTCCTTAGAACATCAGCATTTTTGACCCCATGCATGTTGCCTCACAGTCACAATACACCTGCAATAACTCCAGACATCACATTCGCATACAGGTATGTTCAGATTCAGCTCCTATGCATCTCTTTTCTGGCAGAAGAACTTCTTTCAGAAGCTTGACGGGAGGGGAGCTCATGTGCCAACTCCCCAGACCAGGTTCTATACCCACCTGCCCTAGATCAAGACATCTATTATCAGATAATCAAGGTTCTCTTAGCAGAGAGCTAGGTTGGGATGTCTTTGGGCCAGAAAGCCAACAGTGGTTGCCAGTGGTTCAAGTAAAGCCAGGAAAGGAGGGGAGCCAGGGCAGGAAGCCTCATGAGGCAAAAGCTGAGAGGAGACAAAAAAGGATTTAAAGTGGGTCATTGCTGGGCTGCCAGGTGGATGATGATGATGGTGATGACGAGGATGATGGTGGTGGTAGGGATGAAGCTACAAGTGCTGGAGCACTTACTGTATGTCACACTTGCTAAGCATTAAACAGTCCACACTTAATCCTCACAACAATCCTGTTTTACTTACAGGGGAACTGAGGCCCACACTGTGTGCTAGCAAGTTGTGGAGCTGAGATCATTACTGCACACTTTGGCTGCTGATGTGGGATGCTGGTAGCATTTCAAAGCAGCTGCTATGCATAGATTCCTTCTTCCCTCTTCCATCACATATTTAAAAATACTTAATGAGTCCTCTGTTAGACTCATCAAAGGTCCTCACATTCTAGAATACACTGGAGAACAAGACTCATGAGGTCCCTGCCCTCGTGGAGCTACATTCTGGTGGGAAGCATGAGAGATTGTCATTTGATCTGTCAACAGGAAAGATGCCATGGTAAGGACTTGTGACAAGTTGGTGCCACCAGGAGTGCTTGGAGAGAGAGCCCTGTTTGTACTGGGTGGTTTGAGGAGGGCTCTCTGAGGACAGGGTGGTTGGGTTGAAACTTCAGTGTGAGAAGGTACAGCCGCATGATGATCTGGGGGAAGGGAATTCTAGGCAAAGCAACAGCAAGGGTAGCATTTGAAGCATGAAAGAAAACCATCCTGGTTGGAGCATGGCTGGGCAGGGACGAGCGAGCATGTTTTGGTGAGGAGTCTGGATTTTTTTCCAAGTGATAGGAGACACAGTAGAGCATCATCAGCAGGGGGAATGCCTAATCTGAGTTATGCTTTTGGACATGTACTCCTGCTCACAGAGCCCTCCCTTTCCTGTGGGGCACACTGGCCCTCATTCTGTGGGCGTCTCCCCAGGAGGATTGCAAGTTCCTGTAGGCGCCAACTGGAAGGTGCCTCCTCTTGCGCCTGCATGAAGCCATCAGCAATGAACCAGTGGCAGAGAAGCCAATGTCATGAGTAAATATGGGAAGTTCCTGTCTTCACCTGCAGGGACCTGACTGCGGCTGTCCCAGGTGGAGAGTGAGCATGAAGGCATCTGCTTCTCTGAAGTACTGGGGTCCACCATGTCACAGAGCAGAGCAGGCTTGGAAAAGGAACATCTTTCTTCCCTGCGAGGTGTTTCTCCAGGGTGTTGGGGGTTCTGCTCCATCCAGTCTCCCACACAAGCTTGGGAGCAGCCCTGGGTCTCATTAGGAGGAGACTGTCAGATGATCTCAGCGTCCGGCAGATCATTCCCACAATGAGATCTGATAGGTAGCAGACATGTGTGCTGGGGGCGACCTGGTGAGCAGCTACCCCTCCGCCCCCCACCCGCCAGCCCAGGGGGCTTCCCCCACCCTCGCAAGGTGCTCTCAGAACTTGGCTCTGAATGCACGAAACATGAGGCCATCCCCCTTAATCAGAGCTGACTTATGGGAAAATTAAACACAGAAGGACATGCCAGCTCCAGGGAAGGTTCCGTCCCTGCCTTCCTGGAGGCTCGGCCTGACTCTGAGCACCTTCAGGGGGAAAGGCTGACCCTGCTGTCAGCTAGAGAGCTGGGACCCCATGGTGGCAGTTGCGTCTAGATGATGTGTCCCTGTTAACTGAAACAGGGAGACTAGTAACAAGAGACAAGTAAAGGGGAAAAATCCTTTTGTTTGGAATGTTCTGTCTACTCTCTAAGTCCTTGTAGCTGGATATCATTGATCTTTCAGAAGCACTGAGTTGAAGTCTCATTAAGTTTTTCCAGGTGCGTCAGGTACAAATTATCTAACTCCTGAAGCCATTAGAAGGAATGCAGGTTCTGCTCGAGGCAGTTTACAGTAGAGAGCCAAGGGGGCCAGTGCAGAGGGATTGTCGGGAGGCCAGGCACGGGAAACCTGGGAAAATGGTTCAGGATGTTGAACTCTGTGGAGGAGACACTGAGCTAGGCTGTGACTCGACTCCGCTGTCACTGTTTGGATTGAGGGACAGACCAGGAGTCTTCTCCTTTGAGCCACATTGAACTTGCACATGGGGCAGCAGGGTGATCCAGAGCCAGGGGTCTTCTTCATACACCCTACTTTGTCCAGAGAGTCCTTTGAAGGCTGCTGTGGGCTCCCTCTCCACTTAAAAAGACCCTTTCTCATGAGGATTTAAAGCATATGCTTGGCCAAGGCTGTCAAAATGCATCACAGAGATGATCCCAAACCAACCGCTGAGCACCCCCCCTGTCCTGATCAAAGCAGAAAAGGCAGACGTCCCGCTGCCCGTGGATGCTGCAGCACAACATGGGGAGAGCCAGCTGGGACTGCAGGCTGCCAGCCCTGTTAGCCGTGGGGGTGGGGGGCTGCCGCCCATGAGCTGCTGACCAGTTAGACACCAGACGGGCCCTGTGCCCAAGGTATCCGAGATGAATCGGTGACGACTCATGTCCAAAGTCAGATCACAACAGCTTGGGCTAGGCCAGGGAATCAGGCTGGTAGGGCTGGGTGGGGAGGGGCCATGCCTGCAGGAGCAAGGTGGAAAATTAGAAAGCACAGATGGTGCTTATTCCCTGGATGTGGGTGGAGGACCGGAGGAGATCGTGGAAGCCCCAAATCTGAAGCTAACTCTACAACAGCCACCTTGCCTGAGCACCCGCCATACACCTGGCTTCATGCCAGAACTGTCACGCTAAGCCTCGTGCAGTCTTCCTACCAGCCTTGGGCGGGGGGCGGGGGGCATACTAGCATCTCCCGATTTGACAGATAACACAGTGAAGCTCAGAGAGACTGCGTGCTGGGTCCAGCTTCACCCAGCTAGCTTGTGGCAGAGTTAGGATTTGAACCCACGGCAGCGTGAGCCCACAGTCAGAGCCCCTAATCCCTGACTGTGTTACTGCCCAGAGATCGAATCGGTTAAGCCTTATCACACGGGAAAGGTGATGGTCAGGGGGGCTGAGGGCTTGCGGTACAGGCCTTCCCAGTGAGAGGCTGACACAGAAGAAATCCACGTATGGAGAACCCCAGCTCAGCAGTTGGCACACCCAGGGGAAGATTGAAAGAGGAGAATTAGAGGGAATGGGGTGGGCAAGGGGGGCATCTCCTGCTGGTGACCAGCCAGCCTGGATCCTCCTGGGGATGGCCAGGAGGTTTGGCAGGGCCAGGGAAGAGCCACCCACACTCTCCATCTCATAGCTCTCCTGACACCCTCGAGTCTGGGGTATGGCCCCATTCTCTGCAAACTTCTGAGAAAAGGGGACTCAGAGGTGAAGTGTGTGGTGGCTGACTTATGGTCATTACAACCGAGAAACTAGTTTTAGAAGAAAGCTGCATACCGGTTTGGGAGATGATCCATCTGGGATTCTAATGGCCTTGCCTTGGGAAGACTTCAGCTAAAGAAGAGATGCTGTTTTCCGGTTCCCTGGCTTAGATGGCCCAGATGTCTCAGCACATCGGTGCTGTTGCCTCGTCCGGGCTGGGCTGGGGGCCCAGCTCGGGAACATGAACTGTTGCCCCACATACCCCAGCCCCCTAACGCGCTCCCAGCCTGGCTACGTCAGCAGCCTTGGTGCTGTACTTCAGGACCCGTGGTGGGTTCCTGGTACCTATGGGGAGCTCTTTGGTGCTCCCTCCCAGCCTTCTGCCCCTGCCCCAGTGACCAACATACTGGACTTGTCAGGTTCTGGTCTGGACTCTGAGGCTGGCACCTGTCAAGAGTTTCCTCTCAACCCGCAGCTGGGCACTGGCCTCAGAGCCAGAAGCTCCTGGATCAAAACTCTATCACTTGCTAGCTGGGTATTACCTGGGTAAGTGGTGATTGATTTGTGGTGCTGGTTATGAGGCTATCGTCTCCAAGTTCTAAAGCTGCCCTTCTGTATTGTTCTTTGGTGCTCTGGGAGTCTGAAAACCAGGTTATGCCTTGCCAGGGGCTCCCCATTAGACTCTGCCAAAAGGAGACACCAGGCGGAGCCTGCGTGGCTGGAGGAGGGAGAAGGGACTGCCCCTTTGCGTCTGCTCCTGCTCCCATCAGCGATGCTCCAGCGGTGGGCCTGCACTCAGCAGCAGCTGCTGGCTCCATTTGTCTGTTTCCTCCATGTGCCCAGGGCCGGCCCATCGCATCTCCTCAGAGACACCGGTCCTCAGAGCTCTGTGTCCCAGCCGTCCCAGCTGCACGGGCCCCTCCAGGAGCCTGGTCTTTATAACCCCGAAGTCTCACCTTTGTTCCCCCAGCCCTAGCAGCTGAGCATCTTCTCATGTGCTTATTTGCGGTTCCTATATTTTCTTGGAAGTGTCTGTTGAAGCCCTTTGTTTGTTTGTTTTAACTGGATCACTTTCTTATTATTTATTGAGTTGTAAGAATTATTTCCATATTCCTGCTGTCGCTACCTCTGTGAGAGCTCAGCGTTCCCTTTTGCCTTTTCGGTTCTTTAATTCCTGGTTAACAGCGCTTATATGAAATAAAAGACATTTCCCCTCTCCTGAGGGAGACACCCGTTCATACCAGACTCCTCGCCTGTCCAGTGGGCACAGTGACTCCATGTCCAGTGAGGACTCAGTGAAGAGATTCCCATGAAGAGCATCGTGGTCCCAGGCTGCACCCAGAGAGGGCTCGGTCAGGGTAGCCCCAGCCAGGGGCCCTCAGTGTAGCCCCTTGTGTCTGTTTTAAGCTGAGGGGAGGAGCAAAGTGCTCTCGTGGGCTCCTCTCAGCTGGCCCGGAGGCAGTTTTTCCAGCCCAGCTCTCCTGTGAGAACTGATGTAATGAAGGAAAGACCTGAGCCTGCATGTCTGTCCACCTTGGAGTGGGCCAGGCGGAGGGGAAACGGCCCTCCCTACACAACATAGTAGTTGAGTTTAAGAAGGGCCTGAATGAGAGGGGCACCCGGGGGGGGGGGGTTGGTGGTGCTCAGTCGGTTTAGCATCCAACTTCGGCTCAGGTCATGATCTCGCGGTTCGTGGGTTCGAGCCCCACATCTGAGCTATCAGCTCAGAGCCTGGAGCCTGCTTCGGATTCTGTGTTTCCCTCTCTCCCTGCCCCTCCCCTACTCACATTCTGTCTCTCTCAAAAATAAATAAACATTAAAAAAGCTTTTTAAAGAAGGGCCTTAATGAGAAATCAGAAACTTCTGACATCCCAAATGCACTGTTAAGAGGCAGAAAGCCAAGCCATAGACTGGCAGATACTAATCCAATAAGTATGCAAACAACTAAGAAAGGGCAAAAGATTTAAATAGGTACTTCACACACACAAAGAGATAACTGAATGGCCACGTGAAAAATGCTGAGTGTCATAGAGAAATTCAAATTAAACCGCGATGAGGTATCACTACACCCCCACTGGGAGGGCTGAAGGTAAACAGACTGACAATACCAAGTGGTAGTGAGGCTAGCAGCCAGAACCCTGCTACTTCGCTGGTGGGTTGGAAAAAGATGTAGCCGCTTTAGAAAACAGTTGGTCAGTTTCTTATCAAGTTAAACAACGCTTGCAAAATGATTTAGCAACCCCACCCACATGTATTTACCTGAGAGAAATGAAAACAGATTATATCTACAAAGTCTTGTATGCAAATAGTCAGAAACTTTCTTCATAATAGCAAAAGCCTAAAAACAATCCAAATGCCCATACGCAAGTGAAGGAATGGATACACTGTGACCTATTAGTGCAACGGAATCCTAACTCAGCAGTGAAATCTGTGAACAACCATGGCACACAGTAAAGTGGAGGAATGTCAAAATCCTGCAGAGGGAAAAAGCAGATGCAAAAGAGTACATACTATATTTTTCCATGTGTATGAATCTCTAGAAAAGCCTAATGGAATATGTAATGACAAAAGACAGACTGGTGGCTGCTTAGAGCCAGAGGTGGAAGGGAGTATTGACTGAGAAGGGGCCCGGAGTCCTTTAGGGAGAGGAGAATGTTCTGTATGTTGATTGCGGCGATGGTATATAAATTGTCAGGACTTAATAAAGTTGACTTCAAGGATATCAGTCAAACATGAAGTAGAGAGCCTTGTTGAGACTGATGGGTGAGGCAGGGACCCATCATGAGAGAGACCCCACACACACATGGTGCCCCCTTCTGACTAGCCCCCCCTTCACATACCCCTGTGCTGGGTATCTCTGTTTGCTCCCCCACCCCTCCATCCTGCTCTGTGTCCAGGAGGCTGGCTGGAATGGACTGCATGGATGGCCCCTTGCCCATGGTCTTCCTGTTAGATCTGCCAACAGCGGGCACCAGATCTGAGGGCGGAGGAAGGTGGGTAGGAGCAGTTATTCCCCTGGCAGATCCTGTGGGGTTGCAGCAGGCCAACCATGCCCCTGGACTGAAGGTCACAGCCCCTCAAGGCAGCCTGTCTGGATCATCTCCCTTCTGGGGTCTGGTAATCCTCCCACCCTTTCCGAGTCTGCACTGTCCCAAGGCGCCCTACACTCACCCACGCTGTTTGAGTAGTCCTTTGGTTAACCCCCCTTCAAATTATCCTAATTCAAATGTGCCACCTCTTGCTTGCGGGGATCCTGACTGACAGAGCACACACGCTTTTTGGTGAAACAAACCAGAGGCTCTGTTTTGCAAGAGAACCTGGGGTGCAGGTGGAGGTGGTGGAAGGGGGCCCACGGTACCCTGTATTTCCCATTAATGTGCGAGTGTTCATGCCATCGCCTGTGGAACTGGCCCCAGAGAGCACAGTCCTCTTCCAAAGCCTTGGCCCCCAGGCCTGGACATATTCCTTTTCTTGGTTCCCTAAAGGAGCTAATAATTTTTTAAATTAATCAATACCAAGGGACATAGCAGGAAAACAGAGAGGACAGACCCAAGAGGCCTGAATCAGGCAGGTGGCACAGAGCAGGTTGGAGAGCCCACAGGAGCCCCTGCCTGCTTCCCCCTACACTGCTGAGGAGTCCAGCGGCCATGGTTTGAGCTGCCCTGGTGACTTCCACATAACAGCTGCTACTGTGCCCTCGATGTTAGTATGGCCATCTTTCCCACATGATGTCATCTTTTCCTCATTTCAACACTATGGCTGAGACACTGTGGTTTCTATTTTTTACACGTGATGAAACTGAGGTTTGACAAAATTAGGTAACCTGTCCAAGGTCATACTGCTTACAGCTGTCAAGCCAACTTCGAACCCGGGTCTGACTCCTTGGTCTGTCTCCTAATACAGCTTGCTGCTGCCCTTCCTTACTAATCCTGGGGTATAAAAGCTCACAGCTTGTCTGGTCATACCCCCACCTGTAAAACCCAAGGACCAAAGTGATCAATTTTCTGGCACCCTCCAAATGCCTCGGCGAAGCCTCAGAGCCCCAGGTCTTGCTGAGCAGAGAGGGGTTAGCCAGCCATCTCTCCACCTGGTCCCCCCGGGACCCCCGCATAATCTACAATGTAACAGAGCCCAGAGGACTCACCTCGCTGCACAGGGCACTTGTCCTTGGCATGGGGAGCTCCTTCCTGTCCCACTGTTATGGAGGGGCATTGATGGCATGTGTTGGGCTGCCCAGGTCTCTGCAATGCCTTGTAAGCTTATTGTCCCGGCAATAGCACTGGTCCCTGGGCTCCGCTGCAGCTGGTGGCCGAGGCTAATCTCATCTCATGGGACTCCCTGCTGATTCTCCAAACACCTAGCCACGTGTTCGGTAATTGTTTTTGGAGTGTGTAAAACATTTATGTAGGGTTTACAGGCTATATATAAAATGACCACCCTTGTACCTTGGCAGGATCTTAGAAACCCTATGTGAGCATCCCCCTTGTCCCTTAGACTACGGTCCCTAAGGAGTGTGTGTGTGGCTGGCTTGTACATTGTAGGATATTTAGCAGCACCCATGGCCAGTAGCACACTGCTACCCCCCACGTTTGTGACAATCAGTGTTTCTCCAGACATTGTCGAATATCTCTTGGTGGGGGCAGAATCACCCCAGTGGGGAAGCTCTCCCGTGGAGGAAGCCACCACTGCGACTTGGTGACAGTCAGGACTTTGATTTTTAGAACTGTAACACTCATGCGCACATCCCTAAAGCAACATGGTTTTGTTTTGCTTGTTCTAAGACTTGGTAGAAACGACACCCTTTCGAGTCTGGATGAGACGCGTCCCCACCGCTGCATGCAGTTGCCTTGTGTGTGTTTTCATCACCGTGCAGCATTTTGTCGTGTGAACATGCCACACTTGGCTCGTGTACCTTCTAGTACTGACGGCCCTTGGGCGGTGTCAGTCCAGGGCTGTGGTGAGCATGCCGCCATTCTCCTGGGGGTGGGATTTCTCCGAGGGGTCATAGCAAGTGGACTTTTTTTTGAGTCGTTGTGCTAAATTAGCCTCCCACAGGGAGGGTGTGAACAGTCCTATTGTTTTCCCGTCTTTGCCATCATTTGAGATGACCAGTTTTTAAACATTCATCAAGGGATGCATGCGTATACTTTATGTTATTCTTCACACCCCATTTGTTGTCTGCACTCTGTTGGGCGCCTGGCCCCCATACCATCCCAAGTGATCAGAGCCACAGCCTTCCTCTGACTGCGCTCTCCCTGCCTGCATTGTATCTGCCTCATTTCTGTCCCCCTTTTCTCTTGCCTGGGAGCTCCACAAAAGCAGGGATGTATCTGTGTTCCCAGTCCCACCAGCAGACTTTGTGTTGGATGAATGAATGAATACTTCTGGGTGGTGGGGGGAAGGGCCGGAATCAATGTGTGTGATAGCCTCCCCTTCTGACAAGAAGAGAAACTGCAGCCCAGCCCAGTGGGGTAAGCCCTGGGGCCAGAGCTCTGGGAGGAGGCAGACAGAGGCTCCAGACTCTTAACCCTGTCTTTCCCAGTGGGACACAGGCCCCAGCCCTCCCCCACCCCCAACTGCTACTTGGGCTGAAAGAACAAAATGACCCCAGAGTCTTCCTCCTTCTTATTGTTCCCTACCCACCCCCATTCCCAAATACACTTTGTTCTGGATGCCACTTGAGGTCCCAACAGGGAGGTAGTGGGCAGGTGGGAGGAACCTGCCTTGCTTCCCTGAGGTGGCTGGATTTCTGGAAGGTCTTGGGGAGGAGGGAGGGAGGGTGGGCATGTGCCGGTGGGGTGACTAAGGCACAGCTGCAGTGGGAGCTGTTTGTTTCTCTGCTGCATTTGGGAACAGCGACAGTGACTGTCATTTCCCCTCCACGGAGGCTTGGGGAGGGGCAGAGAGATGGGCACTGGGGAGACAGAGGCTATCAAGGTCAATACCCCGGAATCCTGAGAGTGTGAGGACAAGGGGAAGGGCAGCAAGTGCGGGAGAGCCTTCCCTGTGGACGGAGCGCATGGGTGATGGCCAGCGGGCCAGCCTGCTATGGTGCAGGGTGGGACCAACAGGTGGTAGTGGTAACTAGCAGGTGCACTTACTCAGTGCCTACCATATGCCTGGCACCCTGTTAGGTACTTTACTGGCATCATCCTCTTTTCCTGTCTTAAACTAGGGTTGGCATCATGTCCATTACACAGATGAGGACTCTGAGGCTTAGAGACGGGGAGCAGCTTGTCTGCGGACTGTGCTTCTGCAGCAGGCACACACTCCATCCAGGGCTCTTGAACAGACCTGGGACCCTCCCACTGCAGCACATGCTCCTTGAAGGCAAAGCCACAACAAGCCCAAGTCACATGACCCACGGTGGGCAGAGAATGATTTCAGCAGCCTCTAAGAACCAAGCAAACCTCTCCAGAGCCCTTGAGGTGGGCGGGGGGCGGGGGGCAGGGGACAGGTGTGAGAGGGGGCAGGGCAGTGCGGTTTGAAGAAGAGCAAGGGAGCCCTTCAGAGATGAAGAGATTCCACTGGAGTGTGGGGGGGGGAGGGGCTTTGGGGGGTTCAGAATGAAAGACCATTTTGGTTGCTAAGGTTACTGTCCACGACCTCCCCAGAATACCTCCCAGTCTGCATTTTCAAAGTGTGGACAGTTTTGAAGCCCTTTCACCCAGATGACCGTCTGGAAAGTCTGAGGGAATAGAGTTGCCAGATAAAATACAAGGTTCCCGGTTAAATTGGAATTTCAGATAAACATCAAATGTTTTAGTATAAGACATTTAGTATGTCCCAAGTATTGCCTGGAATATACTTGTAGGAAAAGATTATTTGTTGATTATCTGAAATTCAAGTCCATCTGAGCATCCTATATTTTCGTTTTGCTAAATTTGGCAACCGGAAGGAGGAGGCCTGGACTGGTATCCCCACTTTACCCAGAAGGGAATGGCGGCACAGATAAGCTGTGTGGGGCATGGCTGGCACTGGCACCATGTGCCGTGATCCCAGCCCTTTCCGCTGCACACAGCTGCCACCTCTGAGAGCTAATTGCTGAACGGAGTTGCAACCTGACATCTGGGGCATGTGTCAGACCACAACAGAGCCCGTCTTGCCTTTCATCAGGCCGGGCCGGGGGAGCTGCCGGGGCCCTTGGAGGGAGGGAGAGCTGTAACTTCAAAGGCCGTGTCGCTGAGAATTCCAGCCACAGCCTTCCAGGTTTGCTTTTGGCTTCATTTCTTGGACTCGCTTGGCTCTGGGGACTGAGGTTTTACTTGTATGTAGGGAGAAGATACTGCTGCTTTTTTCCACTTGGGGGAAAAAATACCACCTTTACTAAATGGTGCGTGGCCATTTTCCAAATTCTTTTACTTGTTAATCCTCCCATCACCCCCATGACATGCCTTCATGTACTGTTGTCCCCATATTACAGATGGAATAATTGAACATGAAGGCCTCTGGGGGCTGTGCAGGGCACATAGAACGGGGCTGGCTCTGGTTCAAAGGTCTTGCCAGTCCACCACGGGGAGGGGAAAATTATGTGACATGGGGAGTTGCCCCTGGATCTCAGAACATAAATCTCACTGAGCCAGAACCCAACAAACCAAGTCATCCCAGATTCTGCCTTCTTCCTCTGCCTTTTCCCTGAAGGAGACAGGTTCAGGAGGCATGGAGATAATCTGAGATTTGAACCCTCCTCCAAAGAGGTGATCCCCACATACGTCTTCAGGACAGGCCAACCCTTCGTGATGTCTTCCTCTTCTCCTCCTTCTGTAGTCTTTCTGTTGCTGGGGTTCAGGGTTAACATTCCAAACCACCACCAACGATGGGAATTGTGTACATTGGCATTTCAGAAAGATCATCCGCCACAGGCAGAGAAAGGAACGCGGTTTGGGGTGCCACTTTACTCTTGATGGAAGAGCTCCCTGCTCCAGGCCTCTGGCTAGCCAAGGTCTCCTGGCTGACGGTCCCAAGGCTTGGTGATAAGGTTACTGTAGAGAGAGATGCCACACTGCACGGGAGGGGCCTCACAGCTGCAGCACCTTCCCTTGTGTGTGGCAGAGGGGATAACCTGTCAGCAGACCACATGACCATGTGGTTTGTATGGCTTCCCCTCAGAGCAGAGGTGGCCCTGGCCTCCATACGTTTCATTCCCTAAGTGTATCTGTGTGTGTGTGTGTGTGTGTGTGTGTGTGTGTGTGTGTGTTGGGGGAGGTGCTGTCATGGGTGCCATACCCAGCTTCTCTCCTTGAGACAGCTCACATGGGCCTCGGCTGGGCTTCCTGCCTTGCTGGAAAGCAGGAGGTGAAGCCGCAGAGACATAATTTGTGGTATCGGTGCAGATGGAGACATATCTGTGTGTGTGTGTGTGTGTGCGCGCGCACATGTGTGTGCTCACGTGTGTGCGCGCAATGCCCTGGACGCTATCTTCCTGAGACAGGATGAGTGAGCCTCCACTCTCAGGGCCGTTTCAGGTGTCAGAAAAGTTAGAAAAAGGAAGAGCACTTCCAGGGTCACAGTTAAGAGTAGAGGGAACCACCACAATGACAAGGCTACATGTAGGTGTATTGATCAACAGCTAAGCCCAGCTGCCTGGCCATCCTCTCCAAGTTGCCAGCATGTAAGTAAAGTCATCTTGGATCCGTCAGACCCAGTTTGCGCACCAGCTGAATTCCACATGGACTCTCAGTTGCCGCCATATAGAAGTATCACCCAGCTGAGCCCTACAAAAAATTGTGAGAACTAATAAAATAGTTGCTGTTTAAACATCTTAAAAAACACAGGGTGAAATGCACACTAATTACAACAGCCTCCACGCTGGCTTCCCAGTGTTCCATTTTCACTGCTACCAGAGGGATCTCTCCAAGCGCTGCCCCTTGTAGGTAAAAATTCCCTGATAGCTGGGGTACTGGGTTCAGATTCAGTAGTCAGGCACTTAAGTCTCCACCTCTGCCCCTGTCCTCTCCTTCCAGCCTGTGCCCCAAGCCCCACACAACCCACATTTTCCAGTCCCTGTACTTCTGTGAACCCACTCCCCCTCCACCCCTAATCCTGTTGGCCTGGCTCAAGGTCCATTTCTCCCTTCCACCCTCCTCTAGCGTCCCTGGCCCTGCCCACACCAGCCATTTTGTACGTGTCTCAAGGCTGTCCAAGTTTGTTATCTTCTTGTGATAATCACATCTCACAGGTGCCTAGAACTTTCCAACAGACAAAGCACTTTCACAGGATACACTCATGTATTCCTCATGGCAACCCTACAAAGCAGGGATCACTCGCTCCCCTTTGCAGATAAGCCTCAGAAGGTACATGCCGACTCTGATTCTAAATCACCCTGTTCGTGGAAGCTGAACTTGTTTTCTGGGTCTGACGTTTCCTGACTCACGCTCTCTTCTACCCACATTGAAAATTCCACAGCAAAGGCCCCTGGACACAAGTGGGGTTCTTAAGTGCCAGATGGGAGGGGGACTTGGCTCTCTGGCTCTGTCAGACCCTTTTAGAAAAGCAAGCGAGGTCTTTGCAGCGAGGTCACTTTCTTGACTTCTATTGTCTGCTGTCTGCTCCCCCTGCCTCTTTGGCTGGAGGAGGGAGAGTTGAGGTTTTCTCTGTCCTCAGGACGGGTGGAGAAGTAGCCAAAAGGCTGTGTGAAAGGGAAGGACACTCTGTGTCTTTCCAAAGATGCGAATGTAAAGGGGGACTGCAGTGGCATGGAAAAGGCACCCCCGGGGCTGAGCCGCCTTGGAGGACGAGATACACCAAGGTCTGGGTCCTGACGGCGGTCCCACAGCGCCACCCAGTGGCATTCAGGGAGAATACATGTGCCCTTATGTGGAGTGGGGCGCAGGACAGGGACCCAGAGTACCTCTTAAGCCAGAACCTGGGCCAGGTGCTTTTGCCCATTATGCGGCCAGATCACCTTGTTAATCCTCCCACCACCTCTGCCTGGCAGGAGAAAGGGACGGGGCTCAGAATGAGCGGCTTGATTCCTTGCTGGGACAAGTCAGAGCTGCTTCCAGCAGTGGCTCCTCCTGTCCCTCTCCAGTGCCCTTAGCCCACAACCACCTGTGTCCCCCTTGCCTCCTGGGTGATCCTCTGTGTCTTCTCCTATCAAGTCATTTTGCGGGAAAATATAAAATGCCTGAGAAAAGTGGTGTAACTTACTGAGTACTTGCTCTGTGCCTGAGGCTGCTTATTAATTTTTGAGTATTCTCACTAAGCCCCACAACAACACTGAAAGGCAGGGATTATCAATCCCATTTTACAGAAGAGGGACTGATTCTTGGAGAAGTAGAGTAATGCATACAAATTCACCCTGCTGTACAAAACAGAACTGGGATTCACCACCTAAAGCCCTTAGGTCCCTGCTTCCCTGGGGGAACTATTAATTTTTTTAATTTTATTTTTTTACATTTATTTATTTTTGAGAGATAGAGACAGAGCACAAGTGGGGGATGGGCAGAGAGAGAAGGAGACACAGAATCCGAAGCAGGCTCCAGGCTCTGAGCTGTCAGCACAGAACCCGACGCGGGGCTCGAACTCACAGACCATGAGAGTATGACCTGAGCTGAAGTCAGACGCTCAACCAACTGAACCACCCAGACGCCCCTATTTTTTTTAATGTTTATTTTTGAGAGAGAGAGAGAGAGAGCATGAGCTAGAGAGGGGCAGAGAGAGGGAGACACAGAATCTGAAGCAGACTCCAGGCTCTGAGCTGTCAGCACAGAGCCTGATGTGGGGCTCAAACTCACAAACCGTGAAGTCATGACCTGAGCTGGAGTTGGCTGCTTAACCGACTGAGGCACCCAGGTGCCCCCCCACCCCACCCCCTTGGAGGAACTCTTCCTTTTATCATCATTGTCTTAAAACAGCCTCTGCTTTGGTGGAAGAAAAAGTTTTGTAACCAGAAAAATCTCCCATAAAACACTAATAAGTTTTCTACTAAATTCAGGTTCATTTTCTCTTCATGGCTTAAATAAAAATGGGTATCATTATTGTCACCATCATCAACATCATGTATTCCACAAACATATAATGAACCCTGTCACTGTCATTGCAGGAGTCCAACATGAATCCTGGCCCCTATCTGCCATCAAGGTCACTGTCACTGCCATTCTCTGACTCCAGTTAGGGTGGGCTCTTCTCATCTTCACCTGGAGGCCTGGACCCTTCTCTTCTAGTTCTGCTTGTTGTTCATGTGCTTATTCATTCATATATTTAATGGATATTTATTGAGCTCCTATTGTGTGTCAGACACTCTGATGAGTACTGAAGATATAGTGGTGAAAGGCTCTGCCCTCACAGAGCCCGTAGTCTGGAAGGTAAAAGAGATAATAACCAAGTAAATTTACAAGTATTTGACCACAATCTTCATAAGCACTTTGAAGGCAGGACTGGAATACATACTGTGACAGCATTAGTCTGGGGGCTCCCCTCTCTGCAGCATGCCTCACAACCTCCAGCCCATACTGGATATGTACTATAGGAAATCCTCCAGCCATGGGGCCCTCTGTCCTGGGTCCTCAGTGACATTTCCAGTTTCCTGGGATTTTGTTGCTTGCTTTCAGTTGCCTCATAATTTGTGTTCCTTTGTGAGTCTTCATGAATTTTAGTTTTTATTTTTTTTTATTTTTTCTTTATGAAATTTATTGACAAATTGGTTTCCATACAACACCCAGTGCTCATCCCAAAAGGTGCCCTCCTCAATACCCATCACCCACCCTCTCCTCCCTCCCACCCCCCATCAACCCTCAGTTTGTTCTCAGTTTTTAAGAGTCTCTTATGCTTTGGCTCTCTCCCACTCTAACCTGTTTTTTTTTTTTTTTTCCTTCCACTCCCCCATGGGTTCCTGTTAAATTTCTCAGGGTCCACATAAGAGTGAAACCATATGGTATCTGTCTTTCTCTGTATGGCTTATTTCACTTAGCATCACACTCTCCAGTTCCATCCACGTTGCTACAAAAGGCCATATTTCATTTTTTCTCATTGCCACGTAATATTCCATTGTGTATATAAACCACAATTTCTTTATCCATTCATCCGTTGATGGACATTTAGGCTCTTTCCATAATTTGGCTATTGTTGAGAGTGCTGCTATGAACATTGGGGTACAAGTGGCCCTATGCATCAGTACCCCTGTATCCCTTGGATAAATTCCTAGCAGTGCTATTGCTGGGTCATAGGGTAGCTCTATTTTTAATTTTCTGAGGAACCTCCACACTGCTTTCCAGAGCGGCAGCACCAATTTGCATTCCCACCAACAGTGCAAGAGGGTTCCCGTTTCTCCACATCCTCTCCAGCATCTATAGTCTCCTGATTTGTTCATTTTGGCCACTCTGACTGGCGTGAGGTGATACCTGAGTGTGGTTTTGATTTGTATTTCCCTGATAAGGAGCGACGCTGAACATCTTTTCATGTGCCTGTTGGCCATCCGGATGTCTTCTTTAGAGAAGTGTCTATTCATGTTTTCTGCCCATTTCTTCACTGGGTTATTTGTTTTTCGGGTGTGGAGTTTGGTGAGCTCTTTATAGATTTTGGATACTAGCCCTTTGTCCGATATGTCATTTGCAAATATCTTTTCCCATTCTGTTGGTTGCTTTTTAGTTTTGTTGGTTGTTTCCTTTGCTGTGTAGAAGCTTTTTATCTTCATAAGGTCCCAGTAATTCACTTTTGCTTTTAATTCCCTTGCCTTTGGGGATGTGTCGAGTAAGAGATTGCTACGGCTGAGGTCAGAGAGGTCTTTTCCTGCTTTCTCCTCTAAGGTTTTGATGGTTTCCTGTCTCACATTTAGGTCCTTTATCCATTTTGAGTTTATTTTTGTGAACGGTGTGAGAAAGTGGTCTAGTTTCAACCTTCTGCATGTTGCTGTCCAGTTCTCCCAGCACCATTTGTTAAAGAGACTGTCTTTTTTCCGTTGGATGTTCTTTCCTGCTTTGTCAAAGATGAGTTGGCCATATGTTTGTGGGTCTAGTTCTGGAGTTTCTATTCTATTCCATTGGTCTATGTGTCTGTTTTTGTGCCAATACCATGCTGTCTTGATGATTACAGCTTTGTAGTAGAGGCTAAAGTCTGGGATTGTGATGCCTCCTGCTTTGGTCTTCTTCAAAATTCCTTTGGCTATTCGGGGCCTTTTGTGGTTCCATATGAATTTTAGGATTGCTTGTTCTAGTTTCGAGAAGAATGCTGGTGCAATTTTGATTGGGATTGCATTGAATGTGTAGATAGCTTTGGGTAGTATTGACATTTTGACAATATTTATTTTTCCAATCCATGAGCAGGGAATGTCTTTCCATTTCTTTAAATCTTCTTCAATTTCCTTCATAAGCTTTCCATAGTTTTCAGCATACAGATCCTTTACATCTTTGGTTAGATTTATTCCTAGGTATTTTATGCTTCTTGGTGCAATTGTGAATGGGATCAGTTTCTTTATTTGTCTTTCTGTTGCTTCATTGTTAGTGTATAAGAATGCAACTGATTTCTGTACATTGATTTTGTATCCTGCAACTTTGCTGAATTCCTGTATCAGTTCTAGCAGACTTTTGGTGGAGTCTATCAGATTTTCCATGTATAATATCATGTCATCTGCAAAAAGCGAAAGCTTGACTTCATCTTTGCCAATTTTGATGCCTTTGATTTCCTTTTGTTGTCTGATTGCTGATGCTAGAACTTCCAGCACTATGTTAAACAGCAGCGGTGAGAGTGGGCATCCTTGTCGTGTTCCTGATCTCAGGGAAAAAGCTCTCAGTTTTTCCCCGTTGAGGATGATGTTAGCTGTGGGCTTTTCATAAATGGCTTTTTATGATGTTTAAGTATGTTCCTTCTATCCCGACTTTCTCAAGGGTTTTTATTAAGAAAGGGTGCTGGATTTTGTCAAAGGCCTTTTCTGCATCGATTGACAGGATCATATGGTTCTTCTCTTTTTTTTTGTTAATGTGATGTATCACGTTGATTGATTTGCGAATGTTGAACCAGCCCTGCATCCCAGGAATGAATCCCACTTGATCATGGTGAATAATTCTTTTTATATGCTGTTGAATTCGATTTGCTAGTATCTTATTGAGAATTTTTGCATCCATGTTCATCAGGGATATTGGCCTGTAGTTCTCTTTTTTTACTGGGTCTCTGTCTGGTTTAGGAATCAAAGTAATCCTGGCTTCATAGAATGAGTCTGGAAGTTTTCCTTCCCTTTCTATTTCTTGGAATAGCTTGAGAAGGATAGGTATTATCTCTGCTTTAAACGTCTGGTAGAACTCCCCTGGGAAGCCATCTGGTCCTGGACTCTTATTTGTTGGGAGATTTTTGATAACTGATTCAATTTCTTCGCTGGTTATGGGTCTGTTCACGCTTTCTGTTTCCTCCTGATTGAGTTTTGGAAGAGTGTGGGTGTTCAGGAATTTGTCCATTTCTTCCAGGTTGTCCAATTTGTTGGCATATAATTTTTCATAGTATTCCCTGATAATTGTTTGTATCTCTGAGGGATTGGTTGTAATAATTCCATTTTCATTCATGATTTTATCTATTTGGGTCATCTCCCTTTTCTTTTTGAGAAGCCTGGCTAGAGGTTTGTCAATTTTGTTTATTTTTTCAAAAAACCAACTCTTGGTTTCGTTGATCTGCTCTACAGTTTTTTTAGATTCTATATTGTTTATTTCTGCTCTGATCTTTATTATTTCTCTTCTTCTGCTGGGTTTAGGCTGCCTTTGCTGTTCTGCTTCTAGTTCCTTTAGGTGTGCTGTTAGATTTTGTATTTGGGATTTTTCTTGTTTCTTGAGATAGGCCTGGATTGCAATGTATTTTCCTCTCAGGACTTCCTTCGCTGCGTCCCAAAGCGTTTGGATTGTTGTATTTTCATTTTTGTTTGTTTCCATATATTTTTTAATTTCTTCTCTAATTGCCTGGTTGACCCACTCATTCATTAGTAGGGTGTTGTTTAACCTCCATGCCTTTGGAGGTTTTCCAGACTTTTTTCTGTGGTTGATTTCAAGCTTCATAGCATTGCGGTCTGAAAGTATGCATGGTATAATTTCAATTCTTGTAAACTTATGAAGGGCTGTTTTGTGACCCAGTATATGATCTATCTTGGAGAATGTTCCATGTGCACTCGAGAAGAAAGTATATTCTGTTGCTTTGGGATGCAGAGTTCTAAATATATCTGTCAAGTCCATCTGATCCAATGTCTCATTCAGGGCCCTTGTTTCTTTATTGACCGTGTGTCTAGATGATCCGTCCATTTCTGTAAGTGGGGTGTTACAGTCCCCTGCAATTACCACATTCTTATCAATAGGTTGCTTATGTTTATGAGTAATTGTTTTATATATTTGGGGGCTCCGGTATTCGGCGCATAGACATTTATAATTGTTAGCTCTTCCTGATGGATAGACCCTGTAACTATTATATAATGTCCTTCTTCATCTCTTTTTTTTTTTAATTTTTTTTCAACATTTATTTATTTTTGGGACAGAGAGAGACAGAGCATGAACGGGGGAGGGGCAGAGAGAGAGGGAGACACAGAATCGGAAACAGGCTCCAGGCTCTGAGCCATCAGCCCAGAGCCTGACGCGGGGCTTGAACTCCCGGACCGCGAGATCGTGACCTGGCTGAAGTCGGACGCTTAACCGACTGCGCCACCCAGGCGCCCTAATAGAAAGCTTCTTCATCTCTTGTTACAGCCTTTAATTTAAAGTCTAGTTTGTCTGATATAAGTATGGCTACCCCAGCTTTCTTTTGGCTTCCAGTCACATGATAAATAGTTCTCCATTCCCTCACTCTCAATCTAAAGGTGTCCTCAGGTCTAAAATGAGTCTCTTGTAGACAGCAAATAGATGGGTCTTGTTTTTTTATCCATTCTGATACCCTATGTCTTTTGGTTGGCGCATTTAATCCATTTACATTCAGTGTTATTATAGAAAGATATGGGTTTAGAGTCATTGTGATGTCTGTATGTTTTATGCTTGTAGTGATGTCTCTGGGACTTTGTCTCACAGGGTCCCCCTTAGGATCTCTTGTAGGGCTGGTTTAGTGGTGACAAATTCCTTCAGTTTTTGTTTGTTTGGGAAGACCTTTATCTCTCCTTCTATTCTAAATGACAGACTTGCTGGATAAAGGATTCTCGGCTGCATATTTTTTCTGTCTAGCACCCTGAAAATCTCGTGCCAATTCTTTCTGGCCTGCCAAGTTTCAAAAGAGAGATCAGTCACGAGTCTTATAGGTCTCCCTTTATATGTGAGGGCACGTTTACCCCTTGCTGCTTTCAGAATTTTCTCTTTATCCTTGTATTTTGCCAGTTTCACTATGATATGTCGTGCAGAAGATCGATTCAAGTTACGTCTGAAGGGAGTTCTCTGTGCCTCTTGGATTTCAATGCCTTTTTCCTTCCCCAGTTCAGGGAAGTTTTCAGCTATTATTTCTTCAAGTACCCCTTCAGCACCTTTCCCTCTCTCTTCCTCCTCTGGGATACCAATTATGCGTATATTATTTCTTTTTAGTGTATCACTTAGTTCTCTAATTTTCCCCTCATACTCCTGGATTTTTTTTATCTCTCTTTTTCTCAGCTTCCTCTTTTTCCATAACTTTATCTTCTAGTTCACCTATTCTCTCCTCTGCCTCTTCAAGCCGAGCTGTGGTGGTTTCCATTTTGTTATGCATTTCGTTTAAAGCGTTTTTCAGCTCCTCGTGACTGTTCCTTAGTCCCTTGATCTCTGTAGCAAGAGATTCTCTGCTGTCCTGTATACTGTTTTCAAGCCCAGCGATTAATTTGATGACTATTATTCTAAATTCACTTTCTGTTATATTATTTAAATCCTTTTTGATCAGCTCATTAGCTGTTGTTATTTCCTGGAGATTCTTCTGAGGGGAATTCTTCCGCTTGGTCATTTTGGATAGTCCCTGGCGTGGTGAGGACCTGCAGGGCACTTCCCCTGTGCTGTGGTGTATAACTGGAGTCGGTGGGTGGGGCCGCAGTCAGACCTGATGTCTGCCCCCAGCCCACCGCTGGGGCCACAGTCAGACTGGT
This sequence comes from Felis catus, assembly GCF_018350175.1. Classification (NCBI taxonomy): domain Eukaryota; kingdom Metazoa; phylum Chordata; class Mammalia; order Carnivora; family Felidae; genus Felis; species Felis catus. Next base: position 123,758,344 of record NC_058376.1, on the reverse strand, counting down.
GTGTGCCTTCTCTTCCCCTCTCCTAGGGGCGGGATTCACTGTGGGGTGGTGTGGCCCGTCTGGGCTACTTGCACACTGCCAGGCTTGTGATGCTGGGGATCTGGCGTATTAGCTGGGGTGGGTAGGCAAGGTGCACGGGGGCAGGAGGGGCAGGCTTAGCTCGCTTCTCCTTAGGTGATCCACTTCAGGAGGGGCCCTGTGGCAGCGGGAGGGAGTCAGATCCGCTGCCGGAGGTTTGGCTCCGCAGAAGCACAGAGTTGGGTGTTTGCGCGGAGCGAGCAAGTTCCCTGGCAGGAACTGGTTCTCTTTGGGATTTTGGCTGGGGGATGGGCGGGGGAGATGGCGCTGGCGAGCGCCTTTGTTCCCCACCAAGCTGAGCTCTGTCATCAGGGGGCTCGGCAGCTCTCCCTCCCTTTGTCCTCCAGCCTTCCCGCTTTCCGAGCAGAGCTGTTAACTTATGACCTCCCAGACGCTAAGTCGCGCTTGTTGTGGGAACACAGTCCGTCAGGCCCCTCCGCTTTTGCAAGCCAGACTCGGGGGCTCTGCCTGGCCGGCGAGCCGCCCCTCCGCCCCGGCTCCCTCCCGCCAGTCCGTGGAGCGCGCACCGCCTCGCCGCCCTTCCTACCCTCTTCCGTGGGCCTCTCGTCTGCGTTTGGCTCCAGCGACTCCGTTCTGCTAATCCTCTGGCGGTTTTCTGGGTTATTTAGGCAGGTGTAGGTGGAATCTAAGTGATCAGCAGGACGCGCGGTGAGCCCAGCGTCCTCCTACGCCGCCATCTTGCCGCTTCGGCCCCCGAATTTTAGTTTTTAAATCAGAAGAAAAATGCCCCTTTACAGTCTGGGTTCAGAAAATTCATGTTCTACAGTCTTGTATTACTCCCTAGTGGTATCATATAGGTATTTGTGCCCTTCGGACTCCATTGAGGAGGATCTCCACTTCCTTCCAAGAGAGAGGAACAAGGACAAGATGTACTTGAAACAAAAAAGCAAGAAAATATACAAAATGATGGTTTTCAAAATACCAGACACCAGGCAATGAAGGGCAGTGTCCCTGTCATGGGAAACAAATGAGGCGAGTCCTGCAATTTTCACATCTTAATGACTTGAGAAGTTTTCTAGGCTATAGCACAGAGAAGGAGAACCCAGCCAGAGCTCAGAAAACTCCCTGAGTTCAGGAGATGGAGCTAAGATCCCAGGGAAACCACGGTGGCCAGAGTTTGCCAAATATATACCAAAGAAGTAGAGAGCTGCACATGGAACTCTGAAGATCCGCAAAGGGTTCCCTTCAAGCACTCAGCAGAGTGCTGGTCAGGGCATGAGTACGAAGATACTACCTGAAGCTGAAGTGGGGGAACATCTAAAAGGAATAGAGAGCAGTGGACAGCATACCCCAAAGGCTGGAAATAGTGACTGTTCCCACCAGCAAGAAAAATTCATAAATTATGGGGAATTGGGTAGAATATTTGAAAGGTGTTATCTGAGTAATGTGAAATTATTAGCCCTACGTGGAGCACTGCCCTAGACCTACCTAACAAATCATAAAAGAACATCCAGGGGCCCCTGGGTGGCTCAGTCAGTTCAGTGTTTGACTTTTGATTTTGGCTCAGGTCATGATCCCAGGGTTGTAGGATTAAGCCCCATGTTGGGCTCTGTGCTGAGCATGGAGCTTGTTTAGGATTCTTTCTCTCTCTCCCTCTGCCCTTCTTCCCCACTCATGCCCTCTCTCTCTAAAAAAATTTTTTTAAAGAATATGTAAAAAGATTGGTGTTTTCAGTTCACCTAACTGAATCCCAGACCAAGGTACAAGAATATGTATAGGAATACTAAAATATTCAGCCCCCCAGCAGAGTAAAATTCACAAACTGTGGCAATCAAATATTAACAGGCATAAAAAGAAGCATGAAAATATTGTTAAGAACAAGAATAGTCAATCTGAACTGACCCAGAACTGACACAAATATTAGAATTAGCAGAAAAGGACGTTAACAGTGATTATGACTGTATTTTGTCTATTAAAAAAGCTAAGTAGAGACATAGAAAATACAAGAAAACGTCTAAGTCAAACTTCTGTAGATGAAGATTACAATGTCTGAGATTAGAAGTATACCAGATTAGATTAATAGCAGATTAGACTCAGCAGAAGAAAAGATTAGTGAACTTGAAGCCATAGCAATAGAAATTATTCAGAATGAAACAGACATAGAAAACAGTTTTTTTTTTTTTTGAAAAAGGATAGAGGATCAGTAAACTGAGGGACAACTTTAAGTGGCTTCATATATATAATTGGAGTCTGTGAAGGAGAGTGGAGGGTGGGGAAGGGAATAGACAGAAAAACTTTTGTAGAAGTAATGGACAAAAATTTTCCACATTCACTGAAAACTATATACCTACTGATCCAAGAGTCTCAACAGATCGAAAGCTCAAGAAATGTGAATAAAACAACATCAAGGCACATCATAATCAAAATATTCAGAACCTAAGATAATGAGAAAAATCTTAGCTGCCACAGGAAAAAAGACATTATATGCAGAGGAACAAAAAAAAAATGAGTATAGCAGATTTCCCATCATAAATGTAATCAAGAATACACTGGAGCCAGTCTTCAAAGTGCTGAAAGAAAAAATTGACAGTTTAGGGTTTTATACCTAGCAAAAAATATCTTTCCAAAAATGAAGGTGAAATAAAGATTTTTTTCAGATAAACAAAAGATGTAAAAATTTGATATCAGCAGAAATGACAAATGCCTTTGATGGGAAGGCTCATTAGTAGTCTATACATGGCTGAATTTCTGGGCATAGGAAGACACATATATTCTGAAAGTAAATGGATGGAAAAAAATATACCATGCTATCACTAATTGAAGCAAAGCGAGTAGCTACATTCAGACAGAGCAGGGGCTGTTACCAGGGATAAAGAGGGCATTACACAATTACAAAGGTGTTGATTCTCCAGGAAGACATAACAATCCTTATGTGTATGTATCTAACATGAGACTGTAAATATGTGAGGCAAAAACTCATGGAACTCCAAGGAGGACCAGAGGAATCCACTATTACAGTTGAAGAATTCAGCAGCCCTCTACCAGAAATGGACAGATTTATCACGCAGAAAATCAGTAAGGACATAGTTGAATTCAATAGCACCATCAGTCAACTGGATATCATTGACATCTGTCAACGACTTTATCCTACAACAGCAGGATATACATTTTCCTCAAGCTCACATGGAACACTGACCAAGGTCGGCCCTGTTTTGGGTCATAAAACACACCTTAGCAAATTTAAAAGAACAGAAATCATACAGTGCCCTCAGATCACAGTGGAATTAAACTAGAAATCAAAAACAGGAAGATAGCCAAGTGCACACTGAGCATTTACCAAGGTAGAGCATACTTTGGGCCACAATACAAGTCTCAATAAATTTAAAAAGCATCAATTCATACAAAAATATATTCTCTGACTACAGTGGAATTAGATTAGAGATGAATAACAGAAAGATAACTGGAAAATCATCAAATGTGGAGAAACTAACCCACAGGTTAAAGGAAGGAATAACAAAGAAAATTTTAAAGTATCTTGATCTGAATGAAAATGAAAACACACATAAAAATTTGTGGAATGTTGCTAAATCAATTCTTAAGGGGAAATTTGTAGCATGAAACACCTATAATGGAGAAAATCTCCAAACAATAATCTCAGCTTCCACCTTAAGAAACTAGAAAAATAAGTAGAATAAGGGGAATAAATAATAAGGATCAAATAAACAGAAATCAATAGAAAATAAAAGAACAGAAAAATATTAAAAAAAACATTCTTTGAGATGATCAATAAAATTGATAAACCTCTAGCTAGACTCATTAGAAAGAGGAGAATATACAAATTATTAATATCAGGAAAAAGAGACATGATATATTTACAGAATCAACAGATTTAAAAGCCTAGTTAGTTCATACTATAAACAATGTTATGCCAATAAACTTGACAACTTAGATGAAATGGACAAGTTCCTTGAAAGATACAAGCTATGAAAGCTCACTTAAAAAAATAAAAAAGGTAATCTGAGTAGCCCTGTATCTATTAAGGAAATTGAATGTCAGTTAAAAAGCTTCCACAGTGAAAACTCAAGGCACAGGTGGCTTGACAGGTGAATTCTTCCAAACATTTACAGAAGAAACAATACCAGTTCTACACAAACTCTTTTGGGAAATTGAAGAGGATGAAAAATTCCCCAACTCATTCTATGCAGTCAGCAATACCCTGATACTAAAATCAGACAAAGACTACAAGAACAAGTAATTACAGACCAAATCCTTCATGAAAATAGAGAAAAAATTCTAAAAATGTTATTAAATCAGTCCAACAGTCTATATTAAAAAAAGATACATCCGTATCAAATAGGGTTTATTCCAGGAATGTGGGGTTGGTTTAATGTATGAAAAGCAATCAGTGTAATTATATATTATATATAATTATAATTAATATATATAATTATGCAATTATATATTTATTCTATATAATATATATTGTATATTAACAAACTATAAAAGTAAAACCCTGTGATTATCTCAAGAGATTATAAAAAAGCATTTGATGAAAATCAAACATCCATTCCTGAGAGAAGCTCTCAGCAAACTAGGAATAAAATTAATTTCTGCAACCTTACAAAGGACATCTGTGAAAAACTTACAATCAGCACTACACTTAATGTGAAAGACTGAATGCTTCTCCTCTAAGATCAGGAACAAGACAAAGATATCTGTTTGAGCCACTGATCTCCAACATTGTACTGGAGGTTTTGGTAAGTGTGATTAGGCAAGAAAAATAAAAAAAAAAAGTCATCCAGACTGAAAAATTTAAAACTCTCTTTATTCACAGATGTTATTGTTTATGTAAAATATCTGATGAAATCTACAAACAAGAACTAGAAAGTAGGTTTTGCAAGTTTGAGGATACAAGATCAATAAACAAAAAACAATTGTACATTGGTTTTTGCAATGTCATTGTACCATTAGCAAAATTGCAACAATCATAAATTGAAATTAAAGTAACATTTACAGTAGCATCAAAAATATGAAACACTCAGGGATAAATCTGACAAAAGATACATCTTTACCCTGAAAGCTACCACACATTGCTTAGAGAAACTAAAGAGGACCTAAATAAATGAAGAGATAAGTGTCATTTATGGGTCAGAAGATTCAGTATTGTTACGATGTCAATTCTTTAGAAATCAATTTATATGGAGAGAATAGATTTGATTTGATCTGAGATCTTAGATTTGACCTGAGATTTGATATAATCTCAGTCAAAATTCCTGCAGAATTTTTGTAGAAACAGAAAACTAGATTCTAAAATTTATATGGAAATGTAAAGGACATAAAATAGCCAAAACAACTTTGAAAAAAAGGAAAGGAGAACAAAATTGAGAGCTAACACTATCTAGTTTCAAGATTTATTATAAAAAAAACCACAGTAATAAACCAGTGTAGTATTGCATAAACATGTAAAAATAGGTCAGTGGAATAGAATAGAGACCTCAAAAGTACATCCACACATATATGGACAACTGATGTTTTTAAAAGGTGCAAAGGCAATTCAGTGCAGAAAAGACAGTCTTTTCAGCAGATGATTCTGAAACAATGCTTAAATCCATACCTCACATGATACCAAAAAATTAATTCAAAATGTACCATTCACCTAAGTGCGAAATGTAAAACTATGAACCTCCCAGAAAAGAACATAAGAAAATTTTTGTTACCTTGGGTAGACAAAGCCTGACCCATGAAAGAACATGTTGATAAACTGACCCTCATCAAAATTAAAAACTTCTCTCTTAAATATGTTGTTAAAAGAATACAAAGGCAAGTCACAAACAGGGAGAAAATGTTTGCAAATGTATTTTTAATATAGGTCTTGTATCCAGGACATATAAGAAGTCCGGAAATTCAATAAGAAAACAAACAGCCCACTTTAAAAACAGGCAAAAGAGTTGAATAGACAGCTCTCCAAAGAAGATCCATGAATGGCAAATATGACATGAAAAGATGCTCAACATCATTAGTCATTAGGTCAATGAAAACTAAAAACTTGGGGTTTCTGGGTGGCTCAGTCGGTTAAATACCTGACTCTTGCTCTAAGTTCAGGTCATGATCTCACAGTTTGTGGGATCAAACCCCACATTGGGCTCTGTGCTGACAGCATGGAGCCTGATTGGTATTCTCTCTCTTCCTCTCTCTGCCCCTCTCCTGCTCATGTGCGTGCATATGTTCCCTCTCAAAATAAATAAACCTAAAAAAAAAAATCCAAAATGAGATACCACATGTATTAGAATGGCAAAGAAACTAACCATATCAAGTGTTGGTGAGGATGTTGAGGAAACCAAATTCTCATACACACTGCTGGAGGAGATACAAAATGGTACAATGACTTTAGAAGATAGTTTGGGAGTTTCTTGAAAAATTTGATGCACCTAATCATATGATTCAGCCATCCGACTCCTAGATATTTTCCTAAGATTAATGAAAACACATGTCCAAAGACTTGTACACAAATATTAACAGTTTTATTTCTAATAGGGCCAAAGAATGGAAACAACCCAAAAGCCCCTCAGCAGGTGAATGGCTAACAAATTGTGGTACACCCACATAATGGAATATTATTCCGTAATGAAAAGGAACAATTATCGATACGCAGGAAACATGAGTGAACCTTAAAATCATCATGCTGAATTAAAGAAGCCAGATGGAAAAAGAGCACATATTTAGGATGCTTTTTTTTATAAAACTCCAGAAAATGCAAGCTATTCTGTGAGGGAGGAAAGCAGTGGTGGCCTGGGGGAAGGAAGTTGTGTAGGCTGAGTGGAATAAAGGGATTCCTGAGGGGCATAGGGAAACTTTGGAGACAGAAGGAATGCTGTGTAGCCATGGAACAAGATGAGATGAGACCAGAAAGATGCTGGTGGTAATAGTAATAGTAATGATGCTGTCTGTCATCTGATGGGCACTGACTGTGTGCTTCATGCCTGTTAACTTTTGCTCTTGTTCTATGTGGAAGCTGCTGTCACGTCATCTTAGCAGGAAATGAAGCTGATGAGTAACAAGGGCTCATACAGCTAATAAGTTGTGGAGCTCGAATTTTAACCTACATCTGTCTGGCCCCAAAGCTCTTACCATGAATCTGCTCCCATTCCCAGGCCAGTAGACACATGTGAACACATGCATGTTCACCTGTACACAGAAGAGACCACATAAACACACACATACACTCACTTTGCATATACACGTATGTACTTGCACATATGGACATACATGCATATTCATATGTATTTGAACGTGCACACAAAATGATCACCCATGCATGTGTACACACATATGCATGCATCTATGTCCCCAGAAGACACACACGTATACACGTTTGCATGACACAGCCAAACACACACATTTGCACATACACATAGGCACACACACTTGGGCCCCCTAAGAATCTATATTCTGCTCTTTTGGCTCTGGCTTCCAACCACTGCAACCCACTGCCAGCTTCTCCCAGTCCAGGCCCCAGGAATCTTCAGGACGCTGAAGTTCTGAGGCCAAAGTGAAATTATGCTCAGACCCTTGATCTGGGAACTGCATGCAAGTCAGGGAAATCAGATGCATCACATTTTCTCATGAAAGAAATTTCTGACAGGCTTATTAACCTTTGAAAATACCAGTTCTCCGTCCAAAGGACTTCCGGAGTCCAGATCGAACTGAAAAATAATCTTGTGACAGACCACCCGGTTCTGAGCTGATGGGAATTACTTTCAACCCAGGCCAGCATGTCCCTCTGACAAAATGTTCCACATACCAAACCTGACAGCAGCCAGCTCTGGGGAGCAAGGGAGCCAAGTGTCAGCTATTATAGATCATATCCATGATGGCCATGACATGGGGTGATTACTCTGGGCCTCCGTCATTGCGAGGGCATCTGGGATGGCAGGAAGGAGCCAGCCTAAGTGCCTTTGACATTTATGTCACTGTGCTATAGGACAGAGGGTCTGCCTGCTATCACAGACAGATGTAGCCTTGGCCTCTGGCGATCATTTTCTGTCTTGGGTAGAATTCACTTTTGGGTAGAATTATAGTTGAGCGGGTGCTGTCAGAAGCAAGGAGACAGAGTGCTGTGTGGAAATTTGGAGATAAACTGATAACTCCAGGGTTGGAGGAAGTGACTCATTCACTCCCACTATTTCAGGGTGGAAGACGGTCTTCCTGCTTGCTCTCTTTTGGGCCACCTTCTGGACTCAGAAGAGAGTCTGTATCATCCCTGGAAGTCTCAGTGTTTTTCCTTACCCCAGGAAACACATGTGAAACAACTTTTCCACCATAATAGCTGCCAGGGACCCTAGAGTGTACCTTGTGTTTGCTTTGAATAAATTGGAAGGCCTTGGGCAAGCCCAACTTTGGAGCCTCAGCTTATATGTATAGAAGATGGTCATATTGTGCCTGTCCTGTCTGCCTCACCAGTTTGCCAGGAAGACCAGCAGGACTGATGAGAAAACAGTGCCCTCCGAATGAAGGGATGATGGCTGTGCTTTGTCACATCTTTCAACATCCTCACCATTGCTCAGGATGTTTCTTCTCAGGTACAGATTTTCACAGGCTTCCAGGCACACGTTATTTCCATATTCCTTTAGAACTATCAGGAATAACTTCCAGGCTTCCAGATCCTGGTTCCCCTTCTCTTGCACTGCTGTGACTGCTCCACCACGTGGTGGACTGCTGTTCCTTCAGGTTCTGGCCTCACAGCCAGATGTGCAGCCCCCAGGAGCACCATCAAACTTCTTGGTCCCGCAGCTACCAACACAACCCCATTTTTTCTCAACCAATGGCTTTGCTTTCTGTTGCCTGGAGAACAGAGGCAGAGAGGCAGGAAGGCCCTCTGATTCCTTCCTCAAGACCTATCCACACTCGACTCAACTTAAACTTCTTGCCTGCGGGTACAAAGATTGCTTCCCATCAGTGGCCAGTTTCCCCATTTAGGGCCTCATTCTCTGCAGCTTCCTTGGGAGCCTCCCATCATTACTTGTCCCTTCTCATTTCACTTCTTGCCTTATTACCCATCTCTTCTCAGTGCACAAAGGGGCTTTGGCCATGGAATTTGTGTCTGTGGGAACATGTTGGGAGTTGGGACCTGAACGGGGGCAGGGAAAATACACTCTGGGTGAAGACCCAAATGGGGCAGATGTGGTCCTTCGCGAAGATGGTGTTTTGAAGACCTGTGGAAGTTTCAAGGGTTTGCTGGAGATTGCAAGGGCTCTTGGATTTTCCACACTGTCACTTTTCCTTCTCAGGCCCTGTCCTTCCTCTTTCCATCTCTCTACATCCCTCTTCCAGTATTCTGCCCCCAGATCATCATCTTGAAGAATTCTAAAATCCCAGGGCAAAATCCCCGTCCCTTTAGGAAAATAATGAAAATTCAGACCCTGTAAAATCACTGGCAGTTGAGTAATTGAAATGTCACTATACTTTTGTTTTACAAATAATACCCACTCTTGCTCCACAGAGCTGGTGATCCCAGATTTGACCTGATGAATCCTACCACTGGATGCTTCTAGGGTGTCTTAGGACTGTCCGAGGGCCAGCCCTCCCCATTTCCCAGGGGGTGAATAGGACCTCACCTAGGCCAGTCAGTTTCTCTCACCAGGAACTCGGCTTTGATGGAAAGCAAGTAGTTGGAACCAAGGCATTCTGACAGCAGCCTCCTGGAGAGATTTCTGTTGAGTTCCTGCCTCTGGGAACCCTGGAGCTTCCATCCTTCAAGGCCTTCCTGCGGCTTTGCTATTCACCTTTCCCTTTCACTCTGTGAGATAGTCAACATCTTTCCCAACACTTCCATCTCTGTTTTAGACAGGAAATATTTGTTGCTTATAACCAGATAGCCTTCACTGATAAGCGTTCCCTCTGAAGATCTTCAGACAGGCCCCGACTTGCTGCCACCCAGCTGTCTTGCACCCACCCCATTTATGAAATGCCAGACGTCAAATCCTGAAAGTCCTTTATCCTCAAAGCCTGCAAGGTAAGTGCTCTCATTATAGCCATTTTGTAGGTGAGGAACTGAGATTCTGAATGACGTGGGCGACTGTCCATGGTTACAGCTAGAACTAGGAAACTTGGTTAATACTTGTCAGTAAAACTTAGTGTGGCCCGAATAAAGGAGATTAATGAAAGGAACATGGGAGGGTCTCTGGCCAAGATAGCACCTTTCCTCATCTCTCTTTTTCTCAAAGCACATAGTCAGCCATCTCTACAAGAAACTAATACAGCAGCCAATGGATTCATTCCTCCTGCATTAGGTGTCCACTCATTGTCCAAACAGTATTATTCAGGGGAGTGATATACAAAAACATAGCCAGTGAGGCCTATCCTCTCAGCAGTGCCTATGGGAATGAAGTAGGTGGGCGATTCTTAGAGAAAGGGCACGGGCTGGGAGACACTTGCATGCATTTCACTACCACTCCCTGACACTTGCTACCTGCTATGATGTAGGTGTGAGCGGAAGTGTTGGGAAGCATAGGGCAGCAGCCATCCCTGAATGCAGCCTAGAGCTCTATGCTCCCCCACCCAATCAGGGAATCTGTTCAGAAACAGAGATCTAAATGAGCCATGGTGGAAAAGAGGTTAAGGTTAGAAGATGAGTCTACCTGTCCAACTAACTCAAACAAGTGTTAACATCCTCCTTTGGCCGGGCCTTGGGATGAGTTCTTAGCACAAGTGCCAAACTACAGGGAAGAGAAAGACCTACACGTCCTGGACAGCTGGTAAGAAAATAACACGATCACTTAATCATTCATTCAGTCATTGATTCAACACATGTTTGCTGGACATAGACATTCCAGGTTAGGTGACATACGTAGAGTGATTGTCTTCATGGGATGAGAAAAATAAGCAAATAAATGAGCAAAATAATCACAAATTGAGAAAAGGGCTATGAAGTAAAGAGATAAGGTTCTGAGACAGAATGAAGTGTATGAGTTGGTATGGATGAAGCTGGTGGTGGCAATCGGTTATATTTGGCATGTGGGAGGGTCTGTGATAAGCTGGAATGGATAAGTCGAATAGGCAGTTGGATTTAAACCTGGGGCATGGAGAAAAGGTTTGGGCAGTCCATGGAAATCGGTTAGAGCCATGGAAACCGAAGGAAAGGTCCAGGAAAAAATATATAAGGCAGATGTTGTACGTTTTACCTTTGGCTGTATGCATACACAGGACACGAACATTTTCCACGTGGTAAGAAGCGGGTTACAAGAAAATCGTAAAGCTGCGCAGCTTCACCTCCCACCTCCCGCAGCCAGACTACATTTCCCAGAATGCCGCGCGAAGTGCGCGAGACCCAAAATGGCTCACACCCACTTCCGGCGCAGATGGCCCCGGATAATCATGGCGACCCTCAGAGTGTCTGTGTCGCTGTGGGGCCTCCTGACAGGTACTCGGAACAGCGAGCGGGTCTCTTTCCCGGCCCGAACTCGGCTCCATCTCGGCACCCTGCTCCAGCCGCTGCCCAGGCCCTGCGGGGCGGGGTTGCCATGCCGTCGGCTTGCCTCTGAGGCGGGTAAGTGACCTGTCAGACGTCCGCTGGCGCGTTTTCCTGGGAGACCCAGAGCGTCCTCCTGGCTGGCGAGAACCACGCGGGCCCCACCCTCTCATCCCAGTCCCCGGCTCCTCTAGCAGTGCTCCCTTAGACCCAGCCGGCTTCCTTCTGTACCTTGTACCTGAAGGGTCTGTTATCGCCCACCTTTGTAATTCTTCACTCGCTTAACTAACAGTGCCTGAGTTCGGTTCCTTGCAAAGCACAGCTACGTTTGGGGAAACGGCCAACTAAACTTTGAGGGAACTCGTGGCCCAAGGGGGAGGTGGCAGTGTAGTGTGACTCAGGCTGTGGATAGGGGATCGCACATAAGAGTAGCGCTCAAACTGGGTTGGAAGGGGCAAGGAAGGGTTCCTGGAGATGATGACGAAAGTTGAGACCTGGCTAACCACGCTATAGGGAGAAAACAGGAAGCATTTCAGGCAGAGGAAACAGCATAAGCAAAAGTCCAGAAATGAGACTGAAATACAGGTAGTTTGGAAACCCATGTTTTAGGTAGGATTGATAAGGGTTGGTTATGGCTTTGGCTCTAAGTTTAAAAGGAGAAATCAGTGTTGCTTCTCAGGTTTCTGGCTTGCACAGTTGAGTGGAGAATAATCCCATTTATACCAAGACAGAAATTGTAGGAACAGGTAGGGAGGTGAGGGAAGAAGAGGCAGGAGTAGATGAGATGAGCTTGGCAGGAAGGCAGAACTAAACGTCTGTTTGCACACGTTAAATTTGAGGTGCTTTTGAAATTCTAGTGTAGGTATCTAATACACAGTCATATCTGAAGTGAGAAACATCTGGTGAAAGTGGTAACTCAAGCTGGGGGAATGGGTGAGACGGTCTGGGAGAATAGTGCTGAGCACATATTGTCTGCCAGGTGCTTTAAGTGACCTGGATGGGGGCGCCTGGGTGGCGCAGTCGGTTAAGCGTCCGACTTCAGCCAGGTCATGATCTTGCGGTCCGTGAGTTCGAGCCCCGCGTCAGGCTCTGGGCTGATGGCTCAGAGCCTGGAGCCTGTTTCCGATTCTGTGTCTCCCTCTCTCTCTGCCCCTCCCCCGTTCATGCTCTGTCTCTCTCTGTCCCAAAAATAAATAAAAGTTGAAAAAAAAAATTAAAAAAAAAGTGACCTGGATGTTAGAGATGAGTATAAGACAGGGTTCTGGCCTTTGGGGGAGCACGTGGTTTAGTGGGGGATATAGTGAGAAAGCAGACCGCCTTAGTTTTTTTTTCTAAGTGATATTGGAAGTCATTGGTGAGTTTCAAGCATGCATGATCTTGATCATATTTAATTTTTTTTTGTTTTATTGAGATACAATTAACATACAGCATTGTATAAGTTTAAGGTGTACAACACAGTGATAATATGTTGTGAAATTCATATGTCATGAATTATTACTACAGCAAGATTAGTTTACATATTTTCTCCCCTGTAGATACAAAGAAAAGCAAAAAACATTTTTTCCCCTGTGGTAAGAACTCTTAGGATTTACTTTCTTAACAACCTTCATATATGCTTTTCAGCAGTGTTAACAGTTTTTATCATGTTGTACATTGCATCCCTAGTTCTTATTTATCTTTTGGCTGGAAGTTTGTTTCTTTTGACCACCTTCTTCCAATTCCCCCTCCTCCTACCCCTTCATCTGGTAACCATAAGACCACAAGTCTGATCTCATTTTCTTTTTTCCTTGTAAATATTTATTTTGAGAGAGAGAGAACCCATGAGTGGGAAAGAATCTCAAGCAGGCTCTGTGCTGTCAGTGCTGAGCCAGATGTGGGTCTTGGTCCCACAAATCATAAGATCATGACCTGAGCTGAAATCAAGGGTCAGACGCTTAACTGACCTAGCCACCCAGGCACCCCCGATCTCTTTTTCTTTGAGTTTTTGTTTGTTTTAAGATTCCACATGTAGTTGAGATCATACATTATTTGTCTTTCTCTGCTCGACTTATTTCACTTGGCATAATGCCTTCACAATCCATCCATGTTGTCCCCAATGGCATGATTTCCTCCTTTTTTGTGGTCAAATAATATTCTTTTACACGCGTGTACATGCACATACACACACACACACACATACCCCACAACTTTATTATCCATTGATGGATACTTAGTTGTCTCCGTATTGTGGCTGTTGTACATAATGCTGCTTTGAACATAGGGGCACATATATCTTTTCAAATTGGTGTTTTGGCTTTTTTTTGATAAATAACCAGTATAGTGGAATTAACTGGGTCATATGGTATTTCTATTTTTAGTTTTTTCAGGAACCTCCATACTTGTTTTCACAGCGGCTGCACCAGTTTACATTCCCATCAGCATTGCGCTCGAGTTCCTTTTCCTTCACATCCTTGCCAACATTTGTTGCTTGTCTTTTTGAGTCTAGTCATTATGACAGGTGTAAGGTATTATCTCAATGTGGTTTTGATTGGCATTTCCCTGATGAGTAGGGATATTGAGCATCTTCTCACGTGTCTGTTGGCTATCTGTATGTCTTCTTTGGAAAGATGTCTGTTCAGGTCTTCGGCCCATTTTTAATCAGATTATTTGCTTTTTTGGTGTTGAGTTGTATTACCTTCTTTATATATTTTGGATATTAATCCCTTATCTGATTTATCATTTGCATTCTTCCATTTAGTATGTTGCCTTTTCATTTGTTGGTGGTTTTCTTTGCTGTGCAAAAGGTTTTTATTTTGATGAAGTTCCAGTAGTTTGTTTGCTTTTGTTTCCCTTTCCTGAAGAGTTCTATCTAGACAAATGTTGCCATGGCTGATGTCAGAGGAATTACTGCCTTTCTTTTTTTTTTTTTTTTTAATTTTTTTTAAGTTTATTCATTTTTGAGAGAGAGAGAGAGAGAGAGAGACAGAGTATGAGCAGGGGGAGGGGCAGAGAGAGAGAGAGAGAGAGAGAGAGAGAGAGAGAGAGAGAGAGAGAGAGAGGTAGACACAGAATCCAAAGCAGGCTCCAGGCTCTGAACTGTCAGCACGGAGCCTGACGCGGGGCTGGAACTCACAAACCACGAGATCATGACCTCAACTGACGGAGCCACCCTGGCGCCCCTCTTTCTTTTTTTTTTTTTTTGTAGGAGTTATGCCTTTAATCCATTTTTAGTTTATTTTTGTGTATGGTGTAAGAAAGTGACTCACTTTCATTCTTTTGCATGTAGATATCCAGTTTTCCCAGTATCATTTATGGAAGAGACTGTTTTTTTCTCCATTGTATATTCTTGCCTCCTTTGTGGTAGATTAATTGACGACATAAGGGTGGGTTCACCAGGGATATTGGCCTGTGGTTGTTATTTCTTTTCTTTCTGGTTTTGGTATTAGGGTAGTGCTGGCCTCACAAATGTATTTGGAAGCTTTCTTTCCTCTTCTACTTTTTTTTTCTTAAAGTAGGTTATATATGTAGTGTAGAGCCTAATGTAGGGCTTGAACTCATGACCCTAAAATCAAGATCTGAGCTGAGATCAAGTCGGATGCTTAACCCACTGAGCCACCCAGGTGCCCCTATTATTTTGGAATAGTTTGAGGAGAATGGGTACTAACTCTTCTTTACAAGTTTGGTGGAATTCACCTGTGAATCCATCTGGTCTGGACTTTGTTGTTGTTTTTAAATTGTGGTTTAACTTTATCACTTGTAAGGGGTCTGTTCACATTTTCTATTTTTTCCTGCTTCAGTTTTGGAAGATGGTTATGTTTCTGGAAACTTACCCATTTCTACTAGGTTGTCATATAATTTTTCGTAGTAGTCTCTTATAATCCTTTGTATTGTGGTGCTGGTTGTTACTTCTCTTTTAATTCTGATTTGGGTCCTTTTTTTTTTTTCTTCTTGACGAGTCTAGCTATAAGTTTATCAATTTTGCTTATCTTTTCAGTGAACCAGCTCTTGGTTTCAGTGGTCTTTTCTATTTTTTATTCTGTTTCATTTATTTCTGCTCTGAATTTTTTTATTTTATTCCTTCTAATGTTGGCCTTGTTCTTTTTCTAGTTTCCTTCAGGTAGAAGGTTAGATTGTTTATTTGATATTTTTCTCGTTTCTTTGGTAGGACTGTATTCCTATAAATTCCCTTCTTAGAACTGCTTTTGTCGTGCTCCAAAGATTTGCGGCTGTTGTGTTACCATTTTCATTTGTCTCCATATCTTTCTTGTTGATTTCTTTGTTGACCCATTGGTTGTTCAGGAGCATGTTGCTTAGCCTCCGTGTGTTCGTGTTTTTTTGTTTTGTTTTGTTTTTTTCATTTTTTTTTCTTTTAGTTGATTTCTAGTTTTATACTGTTATGGTTGGGAAAGATGCACGATATAATTCAGTCTTAAATTTATTGAGACTTGTTTTGTAGTCTTAACATGTGATCTAACCTGGAGAATGTACCATGTGCGCTTGAAAATAATGTGTATTCTGTTGTTTTTGGATAGAATATTATGTATACATGTGCTAAGTTCATCTGGTCTAAAGTGTCATTCAAGAACATTGTTTTCTTACTGATTTTCTTACTGGATGTTCCATCCATTGATGTAAAAGTGGTGTTAAAGTGCCTTGCTATTATTTTATTATTGTTACTTTCTCTCTGTATGTCTATTAATATTTACTTTATGTATTTAAGTGCCTCAGTGTTGGGTGCATAGATATTTACAATTATATTTTCTCATTGGAGTGATCCCTTTATCATTATGTAATTCCTTGTTTCTTGCTACAGTCTTAGTTTTGAAGTCTATTTTGTCTGATGTAAACATTACTATTTTTTTTTCTTCCATTTGCATGGAATATCTTTTCCCATCATTTCACTTTCGGTCTCTGTGTATCTTGAGTTCTGCAGTGAGTTCTCTTGTAGGCAGTGCATAGATGGGTCTTTTTTTTTTTTTTTTTTAAATCCATCTGCACCCTGTATCTTTTGTTTGGAGCATTTACTCCATTTACATGTAAAGTAATTATTGATAGGTATTGTACTTATTGCCATTTTAGTAATTGTTTTCTGGTGTTTTTTTGTTTTTTTGTTTTTTGTTTTTTTTTGTTTTTTTAGCTCTTCTCTGTTCCTTTCTTCTTTTGCTTTCTTGTTGTTTGGTGGCTTTCTTTACTGTCATGTTTAGCTTTTTTCCCCTTTTTTTTGTGTGTGTGTATTACAGTTTCTTGATTTGTGGTTACCAGGGGTGTATATATAACATCATATATGTATAGCAGTCCCTATTATTAAGGTGATGGTTGCTTTAGTTTGAACACATTCTGAAAGTACTATGTTTTACATTTTTCCTCCATGTTTTGTATATATATGATGTCATATTTTATATCTTTTTATTTTGTATATCCCTAATATTTCTTTTAATTTTTGTAGATATAGGTGATTTTACTGCTTTTGTGTTTTAACTTCCATAGTGCCTTTATAAGTGATTAATGTCCTACTTACTATATGTTTGCTCTTACCAGTGAAATTTTTTCCTTTCACAATTTTCTGAATTGTAGTTATTGTCTTTTTTTTTAACCACTTAAAGGATTCTCTTTAACACTTCTTGTAAAGATGATTTAGTGGTGATGAACTTTAATTTTTGTTCATCTGGATAACTCTTGATCTCTCCAATTCTGAGTGATAGATAATTTTGCTGGGTAGAGCATTCTTGGTTGTAATTTTTTTCCTTTCAGCACTTTGAATATGTCCTGCCATTCCTTTCTGACCTTCAGATTATTTGCTGAAAAATTAGGTGATAAAATTATGGGAGTTCCCTTGTGTGTAATTGTTTGCTCTTGCTGCTTTTAATATTCTCTCTTTATTGCAAGTTCTGTCATTTTAATTATATGTCATGGTGTGGACTTTTTTTGGTTCATCGTGTTTGGGGATTTTTGTGTTTTCTGAACCTGAATGTGTTCCCAGATTAGGGATATTTTCAGCGATTACTTCTTTAAATAAGTTTTCTGCCCCTTTCTGTCTCTCTTTTTCTTCTGAGATCCCTATAGTACTATGTTATTGTGCTTCACGATGTTATAGAGGTCCCTTAACCTATTCTTACTTGTTATTTTTTTCTTTTTGCTATTTAGGTTGGTTGTTTTCCATTACACTGTCTTCCAGATCACTGATCCATTTTTCTGCATTCTGTAATCTGCTGTTGATTCCCTCTCGTGTATTTGTTCTTTCAGTTATTGTATTCTTCAACTCTCATTGATTATTTTTTATATTTTCTATCTCTTTGTTGAAGTTGTGAATTCATCTATTCCTCTGTCTCAAGTCTAGTTGGGTATCTTTATAATTGTTACTTTGGTCTTTTTATTAGGCATATTCCTTATCTCTATTTTGTTTAGTTCTTTTTCTGTAATTTTTGTCTTGTTCTTTCCTTGTGGACATATTCTTCAGTCTCCTCATTTTTTTCTCACTCTGTATCTGTTTCTGTGTATCAGGTAGGTATGTCTCTTGATCTCTAAAGTAGTATCCTTGTGTAGAAGAGGTCCTGTGGTGCCCTGTAGCACAATCCCTTCTTGTCACCAGACCACATGCTCCAGGGGTGTCCCCTGTGTGGACTGTGTGTGTCCTCATTTTGTGGCTAGGCCACAATTTCTGTGGGCATCCTGATGGGTTGGGCTAGCCCTTAGCTCAGTGGGCTCCATGTCCTGCTTCATTTGCCGCAGGCACAGTGGGCAGTGTACTGTCCTGTTGAAAGGCCTGTTGAAACTGCCATGGGCTTGCTGGTAGGTAGCCTGGTTGTTTCCAGTTAGTCGTCGCGACAGCTGAAGGGGGCAGGGTTTGTTCCCCATGCAGGCAGTAAGAGGCCTGGCTGGCAGGAATTGAACACATGCTGGTGTGTGGGACTATCTCCCCCACTCCCCTGCTTTGCAGGGGTGCCTACCAAGGCAGGTGGGTTGGGTGGGACAGGTCCACGGGGCAACACTGAGGCAAGGCACATGCTGCTAGCAAGGTAGATGAAGAGTGTGTTAGAACAGGCTCCGTCAAGAGTCTGGCCGTCTAGGCTTGGGGAGGGCAAGAAAAATGGCACCACCATCACTTTTGTTCCCAGGGAAGTTTCCTGAAGATTCCTGTCTTTCTGGCACACGTCCTCAGCTTCGTCCATACATATCTTTCACATATGCCCCAGGTGCTTTTCCAACTGCTGCTTTTGTGCTGTGTCTGTGGTGAGTTACTTAGCATGCTGGGTCTCAGGTTTTTTAACCTCTGGCTGTCTCAGAGTTTAAAATCAGCACCACTCATTTTCAAAGCCAGATCTTGTGGGGACTCCTTTTCCCAGTGTGGGTCTGGGAAGGAGTCCAGTCTAGGAGTCTGATCTTTTTGCTCCTCTGTGCTTGTGATATCCTTCTTGTTTTTGGTTAGTTGAGCCAGGGGTTTGATTACTGACTGTGTTTCCACCCATCCTACCCTTTTTGATGTGGCCTTATTTCTACAACCAGCTGTGGGAGATCTGTTCTGCCAGGCTTCAGGTCATTTTCAGGGTTAGTTGCCATACATGTAGTTGTTGCCTCTGTGCATCCTTGGGGTGAGGTGAGCTCAGGATCCTGCCACTCCACCATCTTCCCTGCATTCCTCCTCTTTGATTTCTTTTGCCTCCTTGGCTAAATTTATTCCTAAGTATTTTATTGTTTTTGATACTGTTGTCGATGG
The DNA here is from genome assembly GCF_018350175.1 of Felis catus. Classification (NCBI taxonomy): domain Eukaryota; kingdom Metazoa; phylum Chordata; class Mammalia; order Carnivora; family Felidae; genus Felis; species Felis catus. Next base: position 123,739,145 of record NC_058376.1, on the reverse strand, counting down.
GATTGCTTTCTTTCTTTTTCACATAACTTGCTGTTAGTATAGAAATGCTACTGATTTTTAAATGTTAATTTTGTATCCTGCAACTTTACTGAATTTGATTAGATCTAATAGTTTTTGTTTTGTTTTGTTTTGTGGAGTTTTTAGGATTTTCTACATACAAAATCCTATTGTCTGCAATTGGATACAGTTTTACTTGTTCTTTTCCAATTCTGAGAACCTTTTCTTTTTCTTGCCTAATTGATTGGCTAGGACTTGAAGCATTATGTTGAATAGGAGACATCCTTGTCTTATTCCTGAACTTAGAGGAAAGGCTTTCAGTCTTTCATGGTAACTGTGGGTTTAGCATATATATAGCCTTTATTATGTTAAGGTATGTTCCTTCCCTCCCTAATTTGTTAAGAGCTTTTATCATGAACCAGTGTTGAAATTTGTCAAATGCTTTTTCTGCATCTCTTGAAATGATTAAATGATTTTTCTGTCATTCTGTTAGTGTCATGTATCCATCGATTTGTGTATGTCCAACCATCCTTGCATCCCAGGGATAAATTCCACTTAATCATGGTGAATGATCTTTTTAATGTGCTGCTGAATTTGGTTTGCAAGTATTTTATTGAGAAATTTTACATCCATAGTTATCAGGAATATTGGCCTGTAGTTTCTGGTAGTGCCCTTTTCTAGCTTTGATACCAGACCAGATTGGGTGTGTTCAGGGTGGTGTGGCTGTAGAGTCTGGCTTTGGTAGCAGGATAGTGCTGGCTTCGTAAAATGAGTTTGGGAGTGTTCCCTCCTGTTCAGTTTTTTGGAGGAGTTTAAGAAGGATTGGCAGTAATTCTTCTTTGAATGTTTGGTAAAATTCACCTGTGATGCCATCTGGTACTGGCCTTTTCTTTGTTGGGACATTTATTATTGCTGATTGAACCTCCTTAGTAGTAACTGGTGTGTTCAGATTTTCTGTTTCTTCCTCAGTCTTGGTGGGGCATATGTTTTTAAGAATTTTTCCATTTCTTCTAGGTTGTCTAGTTTTTTGCCATGTAATTGTTCACATTAGCCTTTTAGGATCCTTTGTATTTCTGTAGTATGAGTTGTAATGTCTCCTTTTTCATTTATAATTTTGTTGATTTGGGTCCTTTCTTTTTTTTCCTTGCTTAGTGTAGCTAAAGGTTTGTAAATTTTCCTACCTTTTCAAATAACCAGCTCTTAGTTTCGTTAATCTTTCCTGTTGTTTTGACTGCGTTTTTAAGAGATTACTCTGGTTGTTCTGTGAACAATGGTCTACAGTGGTGTCAGAATGGAGTCTGAGTCATTCTTGGAGTCAGGGAGACTGGTTAGGAGGCAAAGGCAAGAGATGAGGATGGCCTTGATCAGAGTAGTGGCAGTGGGAAATGGAGGATTAGAGAGATTTATGAGGTGTAACAGGCAGTATGTTCTGTGTTAGTGTGCTTTTTTTGTAAAATGGGGATAATTATGGTATTGCTGGGGTTGTGAAGATTAAATGTGCTGAATACGTAACATTTTTAGCTCAGTAAGTACTGGTATATAGTAAGCACCTAACAAATGTTATTTGTTATCATTGCTGTTGCTGTTACTACTGCTCTTTGGCTAGATGTGGAGAGTAAAGAAGTCAGGAATGACTGTGAGATTTCAGGCCCACATGACCTATGGATGCTGCTAAGATAAGGAACAATAGGAAAAGCAGGTTTAAGACGGGAGAAAGTTGATGGGTTCTGCTTTGGCAGTACTGGGGTGCAAGTGAGATGTCCATGGGTTAGGTGGTTGGAGGATGATCTTAACTGAAGATTCAGATTTTAGAGTCACCAGCATATAGAAGTAATTAAAGTTGGAGCGCCTGGGTGGCTCAGTTGGTTGAGCATCTAACTTCAGCTCAGGTCATGATCTCACGGTCTGTGAGTTCGAGCCTCGCATTGGGCTCTGTGCTGACAGCTCAGAGCCTGGGGCCTGCTTCAGATTCTGTGTCTCCCTCTCTCTCTGCCTCTCCCCAACTCATGCTCTCTCTCTCTCAAAAATAAATTTAAAAAACTTGAAAAAAAAAAGAAGTAATTAAAGTTATATTGCTAGGATATCATTCAGGGAGAATATAGGAAGGGAGAAGAGAAGGATTTTTAGGGGAATCAGCATGTACAGGACTAGCAGAGGAAGAGGTGGCTGGGAAGGAATGGCACTTATTTCCTCTCTTTTTTTTTTTTTTTTTTTTTTTTTTCTCTCTTTCTTTTTTTTTTTCCTAATGGAAATGGAACAGGGGAAGTTAGGCAAATGGATAGGCAAACTGCATAAGGCAGAGATGATATCTGGTCTCCTCTCCTGTCCAAGCCTCTTCCATGACACCCGCTTGGCCTTTTCAGTCCCACGTCGTAATCCAAGCCTGTGTTTCCTAGTTGCAGCCCCTTAGCTTGGAATTTCCTTCCCTTTATTCTCTGTGCTGTTCCAGCCCTTGGGAAGCCTTCTTTGACCCTGCCATGTCCATCTCTGCTCCAAGAATATGTATGTGGCACTTGCACTGGGGGCCACCATGAGAGACTAGAGCTGATCTAGGCTCTAGAAACAAACTTTGGTTTAAATCCTGACTCTGTCACTTAATAGCTAGTTGTCTTTAAGGAGGCTCCAGTGTCCTCATTTATAAAATTGAGATATCAATACCTGTTTTGTGGGTTGTTTAAACATTCCTGAAAATATGTGTAATGCCTGACGTATAGGAGACAACTCTGTAAGTTATTATGATTAACATTATTACATTACTTAGTTTAAAAATTTTACTTTGAAGTAATCGCCACATGCAACATGGGGATCGAACTCACAACTCCGAGATCAAGAGTTGCATGCTCTACTGACTGAGCCAGCCAGGTGCCCCAGATTAATTAGTTTTTTTATGTTGCTTTTCCACTAGATTGAGTGCCTTTTTTCCAGTATTCTTAATCATTGTAAGTGGTCAGGAAATTTTATCAAGGAATGGATGAATGGATTTCATAGGGATTAACATTATGCATACTGAGGTAGACATTTTGTTCATCATTTCTATTAACTTTTCTGTTTTGAGGTCTCGTTGGCTTGTCATTTTTACCATCTTCTTATTTACTGCAATCCATTTTAACAGAATCTGGTAGCTCAGAGATCAAGAAACCTACATTTATGGACGAGGAAGTCCAAAACATACTCATCAAGATGACAGGCTTGAATCTGCAGAAGATTTTTAAACCAGCTGTACAAGAACTGAAGCCACCAACCTATAAGCTGATGACCCAGGCACAGTTGGAAGAAGTACGTGAATGCAGACATATGGGCAGGATACTTTTCTTTCAAGGGTTAAATTAGATTTCCAGAGGCCCCCTGGACGCTGAGAGCTGCTCTTCCATAGATGCTCATGATGGGAGTTCCAGGCACAGACTGAGAAGAAGAGAAATGGGATCAGGCAGGCAGATAGGAGCAGGGAGCGTGGCTGAAATTAGGCAGATGGGGCACGTGGGTCAGGCCTGCGTGTCCAAGCAGAGCTCCTCCTCTGCTCCCAAACCTGCTCGAGTGTCTTTTCTTTGTCCTGCCTGCTTCAGCTTCTTTCCTCAGAAGCCTCCGCTGTGAGCTGCTTTGAAGCTGATGCTTTCGTGGGATTATGAGATCCTGCTGAAGCACATCCTACTCTAAGCTACCAGGGTCCTCCTGGAGTCATGCATATTGAGTGCTTTGTGGAAAATGCTTTCATGTGTGAATATGTGAAGCATTATTGCCCATTACAGTCAGAGCAAAACATTCAGATATCCAATAGTATATCACATGAGTAAAAGGTCCCCTTTGAACTTCTCAGAGGTAATCATTGCTAACTGTGTGGCATGGAGCACTGTGGTCAGTGGTTAAGAGCGTGGGATTTGGAGTTGAGTTGCCAGGGTTCGAGTCCCAGTGTTGCAACTTCTTAGCAATTTACTTAACATTTGTGTGCCTTTATTTTCTCTTCCATTGAATAACAGTGTCTCTTCCATTGAATAACAGCTCATAAGGTAGCTGTGGGCATTAAATGAGCCAAATATTTTCAGAGTATGTAAACAATATATGGTACATAGTATGTACACAATAAATGAAATCCTTTCTTTAATTTTAAGCAGCTTTTGTGGCCCAGCTCAGTCTCCGAGCATCTTTTGCTGTGTCGAGAATGGTTGAGTCTGTAGGTGGTGCTCTCAGCCACTGTGAAGAGGCAAAAGCCAGGGTGCAGGGGCCTTTTCACTCACTGAATCGTGGCTACAGCTTTTTTTCTTCGCAGTCCTTGGCATTTTATATCAGTATCTGCTTTTGTCAGATGATCCTTCTTGTCTGTAACGTCGTAGCTTTCCTTAAGAAATGTGTTATTTCATTAGGCTACAAGAAAGGCAGTTGAGGCAGCTAAAGTACGATTAAAAATGCCACCGGTTCTGGAAGAACGAGCGCCAATAAATGACGTGTTAGCTGAAGATAAAATTTTGGAAGGAACGGAAACAGCCAAATATGTGTTTACTGATATATCGTATAGCATACCACACCGGGTGAGTATATATCTAACTGCAAAATGATCTTTATTTGAAGTATGTGCGGTTGGACCTGAGGAACGAGGGTCGACATCACTGTGACCCAGCTGTCTCTGAATCTTCCAAACCAGAATTCCTGCGACTGGGTGAGACCCTTCCGGAAGATCCAGCCCAGCATAAGGAAGAAGAGAAATGCAGACCAGTCCCACATCATCATGTTACCATTTCCCTACAGATTATGGACACAGTATATTCCAGATTGATTGCAGAGAAAGGTGTGCTGAGACAGAACGAGGGGTTTACAGACAGAAACCCACCCCTAAGCCACAAATAGGCAGAAATCTTCAAGGCAGTGGCAGAAGGGGATTCTTTCTGCCCAAGTTAGACTGACTTCCTAAGCTGAAACGTTTTTCTTTCCTGTAAATTCTTGAGGATGCCAGAAGAGCCCAGACTGCCCAAAGGATATTCGCTCTTCAGAATTTGCAGCAAGAGTGACAGGTTTCCCCAGATAATTCTCAGATACCACTGCTTCTTCTATTGTGGTTTTTATTCTCTAGCTCCTCTTCCCTTGATGACCAGTTCCAAAAGGGAACTGTGTTTGAGCCTTTTCAATGAAGAGTGAAACAAGAGCGATTTATAATTTAGCCCAAAAAATGCACTAGAGTACTACGTAACGCTATGGTTGGGGGAAGGGCCACACCACATTATTCTTTTTATCATATATGATTATGGTTAGAAGACATGATTCGAGCAGTGTCCATGTCTGTGTACATCAGCTGCCTGTATGCCTGACCTGATGAACAAGGATCTCAGAGTTTCATTTTAATTAAAATTTTTGCTTTGGGCTGCTTTATTATACGTTTGCAGTGCTTTGAAGGCTGTTTATGGGAGCATTTTATAACTTGAGAGAGGAACTTAGAATTCAAATTACCTTAGTCCTTTTGAGAAATAATTGTGTTATTTAGGCATCTGCTATTTTTTTCTGTTTGCAGTACTTGATGAAAGTTTTTATTATCCTCAAAACACATTCAGAGACTCTCACATCTCTGAAAAGGTGGAAGTCAGTTAATTTAAACATTAATCAGATGTATATCAAGTATCTGCGATGTGCAAAGTTCTTTGTAAGTCACCGGGTATTGTGAAGAATTATAATCCATAGCTCCTGCCCATTTTAAGTTTTCTAACAGTATCTGAGCAGTGTCAGGAATCTTGCACATGATAAATTGCCCACTGAGTGGCACACACAGTGGGTGGAATTCAGAGGGAAGCCATCTCATGGCCTGGGATTTGGTAGTTGGAAAAGTGAAGAGGCCCGAAGCAGGGAGACAGTCTCTCTGACACATTTATGTCTCCTGTCACTATAAGGAATTACACAGGTGAGGAATTAAGACTCCACATTCTTGGGTTTGTTCCTTTTATCCCAGGGACTTTAGAAGTAGATCACAAAGTAAATAAAGTCTGTTTCAGTGAGACTTTGGAATGTGGAAATGAAACAGTTTGAAAGGTCTCATAGTACTTCTTTCCTCTGAAATGGATTTCGATGAATCTCTGATCAGTTTTTTTTTTAGTTGAATCATTTTATGTATTGAGCTCACTTTAGGACCATGGTTGGCACTTAGTAAATACGTTCACTTTAGATTTCTGATTGTCAGAGGCAGAGCAGTGATTAGTGAAGGAAGTATCAAATCTTGCCAAGTCTTTGAGGTTTAACATTATCATTGAAATCCTAGACCATTGCATTTTATGTCTCCCAGTTGCATTTTATATTTTGATTGCAAATTATTCATATAATGGTGCTTAATGGAACACTGGAACTAAAAATAAGTCTTCAGAAACTCATTCTTGATTATGTTTTCTATTTCAGGAGCGTTTTATTGTTGTCAGAGAACCAAGTGGCACGCTACGGAAAGCCTCTTGGGAAGAACGGGACAGGATGATACAAGTTTATTTCCCAAAAGAAGGTCGTAGGGTTTTGACACCAGTAATTTTCAAGGAAGAAAATCTTAAGGTAAGGTGACTGTGCTTTCGTAGAGTCAGTGGTGATGGTTTCTTGGTTGAACATTGGCTCTGGTGCTGTAGAACATTCTGCTTTGATAAGCACAGATATGCAGGGTTTTGTGTTTTTGTTGTTTTTTTCTTTAATTTAAATCCAAGTTCGTTAACATATAGTGTAGTATTGGTTTCAGGAATAGAATTTAGTGATTCATCACTTACATATAACACCCAGTACTCATCCCAGCAAGTGTCCTCCTAATGCCTCTCACCTTTTTAGCATATCCTCCCACCCATCATCCCTCCATCAACCCTCAGTTTGTTCTCTGTATGTAAGGGTCCCTTATGGTTTGTCTCCCTCTCTGTTTTTATATTATTTTTGCTTCCCTTCCCTAGTGTTCATCTGTTTTGTTTCTTAAATTCCACATGTGAGTTGAAATCACGTATTTGTCTTTCTCTGATTTATTTCACTTAGCATAATGCACTTGAGTTCCACCCACATTGTTGCAAATGGCAGGATTTCATTCTTTCTGATCACTGAGTAATATTCCATTGTATGTATACCACATTTTCTTTATTCATTCATCAGTCGGTGGACGTTTGGGCTCTTCCATAATTTGGCTATTGTTGATAGTGTTGTTACAGACATTGGGGTGCATGTGCCCCTTTGAATCAGCACTCCTGACAGATACGTGTTTCTAATGATGACTCCACCACTGTTATCAGTCTTGCAATTGGCTTAGCTGGGATTTGAATGTGGGTGTGAGTTGTGGAGCCTGTATTATCTCTGCCTACCTCTTACTGGGCACAGATGTGGATGAGTACATCTGTCATGGCATCAGGACGGGTGTTGAGCTTTCGTGTTTATCTCATCTAATTCCATCTGTGCTGTGTGGTTTTAGACCATGTACAGCCAGGACCGGCATGTTGATGTCCTCAATCTCTGTGTTGCCCAGTTTGAGCCAGATTCTGCTGAATATATCAAAGTGAGTATATTTTATAGTTTCTAAAGTATGGACTTAAGTATGGTTATGAGTAAGATTTATTCAAAGGAAAGAGAAATACCTGAACATTTATGGAGTACCTGAAGTATACCAGATGTTTTATCCTTACAGCAGCCCTTACAGATGAGAGAATTTAAGTTTGGAGAGTTGAATACCTTGCTGGAAGTTGCACAGTTAGTAGGTGGTAGTTTAGGACCCAAACTTGAATAGGCAAAGCCTGTTCTCTTTTCATTTTATCATACAGGAACAGAGTCGTTTGCTAAAATTTGCCAAAATGTCGTGTGTCTTACAATTCAGTAAGTAATCACGTAGTGCCTTCCATGTGTGAGATAGTGTGGTGGGTAATATAGGCGAGGACATGAACTAATATCGGGTGTGCTCTGTTAGAGCTGCAGTCTGGCATTGACTGTGGAGAAGGGTGCTAGGTAAGTATGCAGATAATTATCACCTTGGGTTTAAGATGTTAGGTGCTAAGAGAAGATTACAAAGTGCTCTCAGGAAAGACTTCATAGGGGTCTTGACCAGGGTTCTAGAAGGGCAGGGAACACGGTGAAGTTGAGTGAGAAGAGGTGTTTCAGGCAGGGAGGGGGAACAGTGTGAAAAACAGGTAGGAAACAGTGTGCTTGCAAATGGCTAGTCATCTGGTTTGCTTGTACATACAGTGTGTATGGGAGGTGTTCAAGATGAAGCTAGAAAAGTAAATGGGGCCGTACTTGACCTCAGAGGCTAGACTCAAGAATCTGGACTTTAGTCAGAAGGCCTTTGAAAGCCTTTTGAACACAGAAATGCCCTATTTATCATATGCAAGATGAATCTGGAAGAACTGAAGGAACATTAGTTAGTAAGAATGGAGCAGTTGATGGGATAGGAGAAAAAGGGAGGGGTGAAAAAACATTCTTGATTTCTTTTCTTTTCCCCTAGTGATCAAGATAGTGGTGGTCTATTATTTCTAGTGGTCTCCAGCATATGTAATAGGTGCTTCGTGAGTAGTGCTTGGCTGCTGAAAAGTAATTGATCTGACTGTAAATGTGTGGCAAACTTGTTCCAGGCTGCCACACACTTCCACAGTGGAGGGCCAGTCTAAACCATACCTATTGGTTAGTGATAGTGGAGGCGGGTATCAGTAGACCTGGTTTACTGATACCTTTTTGGGCAGTGCTCATGTTAGTAAATGTGCATCCAGTAATCCTCACTTTTTATTTTCATGTTTCTGAAAAATTACATTTTGTGTGGATAGATTCATCATCAGACTTACGAAGATATAGATAAACATGGAAAGTATGACCTTTTACGCTCAACAAGACACTTTGGTGGAATGGCTTGGTATTTCGTAAATAAGAAAAAGATTGATGGCTTACTGATTGACCAGATTCAGAGAGATTTGTAAGTACAATCTTAGTAAGTAAAAGAAATTCTCACAACTATTATAGTAAATCTGTATTTAAGCTATTTTCCCCATTGATGACAGTGTATTGTCCAATAATAAATACCTTTCATTTACTTCATTTGTTTATGGGTTTGTTCTTCCAGCACAACCCAGTTTTCTCAAGTCTTTGCTTTTGTGGTTTTTGTTTTTGTTTTTGTTTTAATGTTTATTTTTGAGAGACAGAGACAGAGCACAAGAGTGGGAGAGACAGGGCGGGGGGGGAGGGGGGGGGGCGGGGGGAGACACAGAATCCAAAGCAGGCACTAGGCTCCAGACTGTCAGCACAGAGTCCGACACGGGGCTCAAACTCACAGACTATGAGATAATGACCTGAGTCAAAGTCGGATGCTTAACCAACTGAGCCCCCTAGGCGCCCCTGCTTTTGTGTTGTTTAAACAAAGCTAGATTCTTTGAAAGATACGCGGTAGTGCATCTGTATTATATACCTTGGATACTGACTTATCCTGGGCCTCACCAGAGTTCCTGGGGACCAGTGAACTTTCCAGAGACTCAAAAAGGGATTAAATAAGAAATGTAAAGACATAAACTCTGACAGGTGCTTGTTTTCTGGTGGGACTGGAGCTTTTCAGTAAAAGTCATCATTTAATTTATGAAAATACTGTTTTTAATGTCCCTTGCTTTTGCAAGACTTTTAAGATGTTGAAAAAATTAGTTTTCCAAAGTTGCATGAAACAAGGAATATCATTTGTATGTTTTTTTTAATGTTTATTTTTGAGAGCACGAGCAGGGGAGGGACAGAGAGAGGGAGACACAGAATCTGAAGCAGGCTCCAGGTTCTGAGCTGTCAGCACAGAGCCTGATGCGGGGCTCAAACCTGCGAACTATGAGATCGTGACCTGAGCTGAAGTCAGATGCTTAACCGACTGAGCCACCCAGGCGCCCCTGGAATATCTGTTGTATTTTAACATGCATGTATTTTAACTGGTGTGCTCCCAGGTTCTAGCTGAAACTGTACTTTACAGCTTGTGATGAAACTGTTGTTTTTGATTATCAGTTGGATTAGAAATGCCAAGATGACAAGGAAAAGAAACCAGCATGGTTGCAGTAAGGTCAGTAGGCAGTCCTTGACTGACTCAAAAGTCTGAACTACAAGAAGGTTATAGGGATTACTGCCACCTTCTGACTATGAGGAGCTTTGACTCAGAGTATCCTCCACGTAATCTCATCTAAGTCCTTCACATAAAGTTCCTAAGGCATTTGGAACTAGAAGGTGCCACAGGCATTCTTTAAGAAATACAGCCCATATTTGGAACCAGAGCACTATTTCTCATAGAAGCAGCATTCCTAATGGTTGATGACTTCAGGCCAGCCTACTTTACTAGCAAGTGTGTTGTAACCCAGTTCAGAGGGCAGACACATAACCTCATCCCACATAAGCAGGGGGCCGGTTGGCAGCGACATCTCCTGTGAACGAATTTTCTTATAAGGTTTTTAAGATGGAATCATTCTGAAATTTTTTTATTTTAAAGACATGTAACATTTTCGTAAAAAATGTGTAACTGAAAATCAAAGTTCTTTATCAAAATATAGTAATATATATTATAGTAATAGTCATTACCGTATTTAAGCTTTACATTGGAAGCAGTTTACTTGTATACTGGGAGGGAGTTTTGAGTAATCTTTCCTGCTCCACATTAAGTAAAACCATTCTTGTGTGGTTTCTGACCCGGACAATGTGCTGCAAATCTCAGACCGGACAGTAGAGGGTGCACATTCTCACTGAATGAAACAAGGCAGAACTGGGATTCAGCTCATATTTATTTCGGACTTAATTAAGTCCCAGTGTTGGTTTGTGGTTGAGATTCTTTTAAAATCTGTTTGAACATGGAAACTTATTTGCTCTTATTTTCAAATATGGCTAGGTGTTAAGCTAACTTGTTTAGTAAGATACAGGCATTATACTTTAGCATGAATGTAATAAAGCCCTAAATGGAATCTAAATATATATAGAAACCCATTTAAGCTCCTAACAGGACCACATGCCTAAGCTCTAAAGGGAATTCTTTTTTTTATTTGGGGAATTTTGTTGCCATGTTTATTGGACTTTGTTAGATTATAACAAGCAATACATTTGTAATGAACATGTTTGAATTTTTTTCCCTGGAAAGTTTTACTATATGAACAGCTCTGGTTTCTCATTTCTCCCAGAGGATGGCCTTGGAGTGGATGGGCCTTGGGATAAGCCTAGAGCATTTCTCTAAGGTCACCATGGCTTGAGAAATTCTTTAGTCTCATGATCACTCCACTCTTTATCCGCCAGCTCAGATGTAAAGCAGAGAAAATTAATGAGATGGCTGGGAGAAATACTGAATTAGGATGTCTTTATCCTTCTACCCCCAGCTGGAAGCCAGTACCTTACTAGTGTGCACAGCATAACCTCAAAAGCATAAGCATTTTAGAAAAGTTGTTACCTCCTCAGCTTTGAGGTGACAAATGGTGGGCAAGTGTTGACTATGTGAGAAGACAGTGACTGGTTTGGGGAAGGCTAAAGAGGTTTTTTTGCTGATAGAAGTTGTCTATAGGTTTCTAAAAAGGTAAGTACAAACCAGAAGACTGAATTCTAGATTGCAAAAGTAGAACCTGGCGTTCCTTCTGATTCAGGCGCACAGTTTCAGATTGGCTTCACTAGGATGCTAATTTTTGACTAGTGGGTTCCTGTGAATAGATAGGTAGCCGGGGAGTCTTTCCTTGGACTCCTAGGAGGCCTCTTGTAAAGGCATTTTCCCACTAATTCAGAGTCTTAATGAAAATTTGTTAGCTGCCAATAAGTTCACTGCTAATGAACTTAAAGGCAAGTGGCTTTGAGCATCCCCTGACCACCAGCCTCCAGCTTATGTGGGAGGAAGGTAGTATTCCTGCCCTCTGAGTAACAGGACATTATTAGCTGCTGGTGAAGTGGGCTGGCCTGGCAGCCATCTACCATTAAGAATGCTGTTTCTGGGGCGCCTGGGTGGCGCAGTCGGTTAAGCATCTGACTTCAGCCAGACTTCAGCCAGGTCACGATCTCGCGGTCCGTGAGTTCGAGCCCCGCATCAGGCTCTGGGCTGATGGCTTGGAGCCCGGAGCCTGTTTCCGATTCTGTGTCTCCCTCTCTCTCTGCCCCTCCCCCGTTCATGCTCTCTCTCTGTCCCAAAAATAAATAAAAAACATTGAAAAAAAAATTTAAAAAAAAAAAAGAATTCTGTTTCTATGAGAAGTAATGCTCCGTTTCCAAAAGGAATATAGTCACACTTAGAATATATTCACTTTCATAAATTGGGCACTCCCTGTACTGATTCCCGGCCTGCCTACCTCAGAGTAGAAATAAAGCCTAAATTGGCCCGTATTCTGAAAATGCCTTTGAAAGTATAAAACCGGAAGGCTTAAAAAATGGCCCGAGGAAAGTTTGAAGTGTAATTTAGTTTTAAGTTGGCACACATTTTTATAGAACTGTGAAGCAAATGAAGAAAACCCACTGACAGCAGTAATTCCTTTCACCCTAGACTGGATGATGCCACCAGCTTGGTCCAGCTGTATCACATGCTCCATCCAGATGGCCCGTCGGCTCAGGAGGCCAAGGACCAGGCTGCTGAGGGAGTACATTTAATTAAGGTAAAGGGACTTTTTTCACCTGGCTGTTGTGTGGTGCTAATTGAGATGGGAAGAATTCTAAAGTGGGTCATATTTAATAGTAACTAAACATTTGTGATCTTGAAACAGTGACCAGAGTCCTGTATTTCTTCAGCCTGGATAACAGAAACAGATGGGATGGGAGTGGAGGAGCTGCACGCTCAAGTCCCAAGTAGTTCAGATAGTAGGGCAGCCGCCCCCTTGTTCTTTGAGGGGATCAAGTGATGAGCAGGGCAGTGTGGAGCAGGTAGCACGTGTTCCCAGTGTACCTTCCCGTCCTTCAGGGAGGTCACAATCCTGTCCAGAAGGGGAGAGGGTGGTGCCTGTATCATTACTAAGTCTTAGTTGCATTAGCACTTTGGAGCTGCCTCCCTCTCCCAACCATGGCCTTACACAGAGTTCTCTGTCACTGTATAATTTTCATCACTTCTAATGCTCAGAATAGACATGGTTTTGTGGATCTGGCTTCTCTCCCAATATTATTTTACCCATACTGCAAAGCAGTTCTAAGGATAAAACTGACCAGTGATGGACCCCCTAGGAGGAGTAGAGAGAAACTATGGTACTAATTTTGGTTTTCTGTGATTGGTCAGGTAAAGCAAAATGCTTTGGGGGAAAATAAAGTGATTTTTTTTTGAAATCTAATGATTTTCATTTTGACCTAGCAGGCGGTACAAGGTCAGGTTTTAATTTTTTTTCTGAAAACAGGCTAAGAGACATGGCAACCATGTTAGAATTCTTCTGGTATTTAGAATTACTGTGGCTTGAACTGTACTGGATGTTACTTTTTGGTCCATGTAGTATGCTTATTTTATAATCAGAAAAAAAAAATTGTGAAACTTGGAAGACTTTTTAAACTGGGACTTTGCTAATGCAGAAATGGAAAACTATAAATAGTACATGTTCTATTGCTTAAGAGTTTCTTTTTTTAAATTTAAACAGGTCTTTGCAAAAACAGAAGCACAGAAGGGAGCATATATAGAATTAACACTACAAGCTTATCAAGAAGCATTCATTAGCCATTCTGCAGCTTCCTGAAAATATTTTTTTAAATAAATTTCATTTTACTTAAATTATAACTAGCTTTCTGTTAATGTTGAGCTGAATGTTTAAAAATGTCAAAATGAAAGCTACAGATGGGAGTTACCAATAAAATTGTTTTTTAACAGTGCCTCTAACAAAAATGCAAAGAAAATCTTGTTACTCCACTCATTTTCCTAGGCCACAGGGGGATAACCGAAGTATATCTGAGTACCTGGTTATGAATTTCTCTCACCAGAGTGGATGGTGCAGTATAAAACAACAAAAAGGTACTTCTTTCTGTATTACCAACTAGGTAGTTTAAACAGAGCCCAGCTTAATGAGGTTTCTGGGTTTCAGATCCTGATTCTAGAAGCAGGTAGCTACTAGACAAAAATCAGGACATAATAATCCAAGTACTAAAAAGTTAGGGCAGGGATAGGAGGATGAGATCAAGAAAAAAGGGTTAAGAGAATGTGGGCTGATCCCTAGGTGAGGTGTAGTTTTGGTTCAGCCTTCTAAAACTAGAAGCTTATCTTCATTATTTAGAAAGGAAACTTTCGAGTATTTTCATTAATTCAAAAGATTTTATGAGATGTGATCTAGTGACAGTATGAAAAAAAAAAATCAAAGCCCACATCTGTTTTACTTAACAGGAAGCAGTGATTTAGATGCGGCACATAAACTCCTAGAATGAGGAAAGCACTGTGCTCCCAGTGGGCCACAGCCTTTCCTTATAAAAAAAATCTCAGGAGTTTCTTAGAGTCCAAAGAACTGTGGTCACGGTGGCAGTCAACACCTGTCCTTAATGGTTCACGGGAAACATTACACTTAGTCATCCAAAATATCTTCATCCAGGTTGATGTCTGTTGTGTCAATATCTTCTAATTCCAAATTATCCAGATCTTCTAGTTCGAGTAAACTCTGCAAAGAAAAGAGTTATAGGTAGGTAACTTTTTGAAAAGTTATCTGATTCCTGATCAAAAGAGAACCAAAGCAAGAGTCAACAGGGGCATTTTCTCATTTCAAAGCCCCTGCTCTGAAAGTGATTATGCCATTGAAATGCAGAGGCTTGCACATCCTGTGGCCATTCATGAGGAGGGAGGAGTGAGCCTGGGGTTCCCATGGGAAGTTTGGGTAGAATGTCCTACCTTTTCTTCTTTGTTGGCTGTGTGGGAGGTCACGATAACTGGAGTAGGAGAAGCAGGTTTCCCATTAAGTTCCTGAAAGCCCAAGTGGCGAGAATAGAAAGATGAAGGAATTTGTTCAGGTAATTTTCCCCCAAGGAAAGGCTGTTCAGGATTAGGAAGTGGGACATGGTACTTAAAATGAACAAATCTTAACCAGATTATCTGATTAAGATATTTTACTGACCTGCGGAGCTGCAGATCTTGAGGGCTGAAAGCCTTTTGCCTCTTCCATAACATTTCTTTCTTCATTTGGCTATCAGAATAAAGCAATGACGAATAAAGCAGTGTAATCTGAAGTCCTAATTCATCTATGGACTTGGCCTAAATCCCAGATATTAGCTCTCAATCCACCAATAATGTATATAAATTATAAAAGAGGCCTGGCTCCCTGGCAACTCACCGTGACAAGTGGGTACTGCTTGGCCGGCCACAGATCAGCATGTGTTTCCTTCACCCATTCTTCCACAACAAAGGCTTCTTTTAATCCAGGAAAAAGGTTTTCGTACTCTGTTGGATCAGCAAGGGATTCTGCTGCTTTCTGATTGACTTTTGAAAGATTTTCTCTCCAGAGTTTTACCACCCTGTGGTAGGTATCATGAAACCAAAGGGAAAGTGAGTTAAGTGTGCTCTAGTTTTTATCTGAACCATTTGTTCCTAAAATTAAAAGTCTGTACCTTGAAACCTGACTAGGTAAGTAAGTCCGGGCCAGGAAGGCAGCTTCTGGCAGTCGGCCAGTTCTAATCAGGAGTTCCAGGCAAGCATCAAGCCTAAAGATTAAAAAGGAGAGGCACTAATTATCAAGAATAAACAACGAAGTGTAGATGTAGTGTTGCAAAGTCAGCACTTCCTCCCCAGCTTCCACACATATTCCTCATTTCTGTCACTGAGCCATTAACTGGTCAGCACCAGTGCGTTACATAATCAGTGGACTCCAAGAGTGTGAGGGGTAGGGCAGTTGGTGACCATTTTCAATCTCCTAATAACCTATTTTAACAATTACTAAGAAGAACCTAAGGGGGCTTTTCAAGACCAGCTAAGGCAGCTTATAAGCAAGCACATTTTAAGAGCTTTCAGGGGATATGGGAGCAGAAACTCGGTTTCACAAGTGGGAACATCGAGGGCGGTGTCTCGAGTGTGGGCTGTGCGCAGCAATGTAGTGATGTCCAGCAGGGCAATGTCCTAGTGTCTATTTGGTTTCTTTTTCGAAGTTTGATAAAGTGGATAATGTGTTTTAGAAGTCGTATGTTTTTGAAAAAAACAAAACACAGGTTTTTGGATATTAGAAAGGTAGCAGTACATATACCACACACATTACCTACCACCCTCAGCATCAAATAAAAGTCATAAACAATATTTTGCAGGAACACATGAATACTAAATATGATAAAAACAAGTGGCATAAGAGCAACTAATAATAGTATTTCGGAGTTTAGGTCACGTTTTGCTATCAAGTAAGTTATAAAAAACTTTCAGGATATTTTTGAGTTTTTGAATTATGGACCTATTCCTACACATATGCAAATTTACAAACACATTATAAATACACATTGGGGTGCACAAGGTTTCTATAATGAAGCATGAGGTTTAAATGTATGCAGGGCAAGGTTAATGAATACTTCGTGTTTTACTTCATAATATGGTCAGCTAATGTTGAGATGATCTGGTCTGCACTGACTGCTAAACTTTCAGAAGTATATGACATTTTTATGCTTTACAGTTGGGACTCAAATCTAGAAGTAACTGGCATCCTAAACCCCTTTATTCTTGCCATGGACAGGTCAGAATTACCCAATTTGGGCAAAATTACTTGCCTTTTGAGTACTATGGGAGCATCACAACAGCCTCCTGCCATGGGAAAATAAAATGGCTCAGGCAGGGAGAGGCAGGGCTTTTGAGAAATGGCTTTCACGTTTCTCTCAGTCCAAACCTCCTTGAACAGCTCATTTTGCTCAGACATTTCGACCAAATTGGTAAGAACATCCCTTGCTGAAGGCCAGTGCCACCAAGGTAGGACTGTCCTCCAACTGCCCCTACTAGCCAGGGTCTAGGCCAGGCATCCATCCGTCTCTTTCCAGGGTTTGTTCCTCTCTCAACCACCCTCAAAGTCCACGAGCGCGGAAATCAGTGCTTTAAATTACTACACTCACCTTTTAGACCTTGATTTGATACTTACTTGCCCTGTAAAAAGTAGCTCATGAATGCCACATTATTCTTGCCGTCTCTCTCCGCACCCTCTGCTAGTTTATTCACCATACTAGCATTTCCAGAGGCAGTGGCCAAGAGCAACAGACCCCCGTAATCCTGTGCATGGTGCAGGCACTCCTGGGCGAGGCCAAACTGACATTTACTAATGGCAAGTTCAGCAAGTTGTTTCCACTTCTGCTCTGACTGTAAGAAAGAGTTTCCAAGTAAACACATCTATGGAAATAAACATTTGAGTTTTCAACATCAATATTCTTCTGTTAACCTGAGTATTACTGTGCTGATAATGGGAGATATTTTACACATATACTGAGCTGTGCTTGTTAAATTGGTTCTATCAATCAAAATAAGAATGTAGTGACAAAATGTGTAATGAGAAAACAAGTTATTCGCATATACAAAATTCAAACACAAATCAATTTTAATGATGCATGAATAATCATCAAACCCATGTTATTTTTATTTTGTAATTACCCAGTAAAACTAAAAGTAATACTATCTAATTGGAATTTTAAGGTAATTAGATTGTAAGTATTTTAATGAATGATTTCATACCATTTTTTGAAAGAATAAAATTATTTCATACATCCTTAAATATTTAACAGTAATATTATCTGTCATTTGTAGCTTCTCAGAAATCAAAATACTACACATTTAGATTATCTTAACATAGCTGAAATTTATTTAGCATATTTGAAATGAATTTACCAATAAATACTACATGTAAACCATGGCTGGGGGCCCCTCGATATGTAACAGTTCATTAAAATGTCATTAAATTGTGTCAAAATATTAAAATCTTTAAAACCAACAACTTTCTCACTAATTTGGGATACTGGCAAATTAGTGCTTTGTCTGCACTCCTAGAGTTCCCAGACTATAATATCTAGTATCTTACATCTTTTGCAAAACAGATCTCATATAAGCTATGAAAACATTTTTTCCTCTTTTTTTTTTGAATGTTTATTTTTGAGAGAGCACAAGTGGGGGAGGGGCAGAGAAGGGGTGGGGTGGGGGGAGATAGGATCAGAAGCAGGCTCTGTGCCGACATGGGGCTCAAACTGAGGAACCACAAGATCATGACCAGAGCTGAAGTCCGACGCTCAACCAACTAAGCCACCCGGGTGCCCCCAAAACACTTCTTAAATCAGAATGCTAAGAATATCTGCAGTAAAATCCATTTAATTTAAAGACAAACAAAATGCATTTTTTAAAAGATCAAAAAGAGGCACTAACGTCACCAAAGAGTGTCACTAATGTGCATTTCGGAAAACTTTAATGAAGAGAACTTACACTAAATACACGTAAGTACCTACTGACTTTTGCATTAGTTATGAAAAATCATGACTTAGTACATACCTCTGCTTCTACTGCTAATTGGTATGCAATTTTTAGTTCTCCAAGCTGAAGAGCAAGTTCAAAGCGATGCTCAGGATCTGTGGATACTGTAAGAGCTTGTTGCTTGAAGCCCTAAACAGAGAATAGATGTAACAATGTGTGGGCAGTCTGTATGTGTAGATTTACAGTGTACACACAGCAAATCATCATTGATCCACTCCCTCTTGAACTAAGAATACCCTGCTGACATAGAAACCCCATGGCCTAAACAAAAGAAATTAATGAGAAGACAAAAATTAAGGAGTCATTAAATTAATTGGTAAGAACCAACCTAGCAGAGAGATTTCAGTCCCACAATGCTATTTTCTAAGCAGTGAAAGTTGACTGATGCTAGCTAGATAAACTCCTGTAAAACTGGTAAAATCAGAAATTCAAAAGTAAACAGCTGTCAAGAACAAGATTTTGGAAACTTGACTGAACAAGAACCATTTCAAAAAAAGAAAGGCACAGTGGTGTAGACCTAGCTGTTCATAATCTACTCACTAAGCTAGGCTTAGAGATCATCTAGTCCAGTCCCTCAAAGAAAAGCAAGTCAAATGTAAAAGTCTTCCTTTCAGTTTTTCGTAATCTAGGTCATTTGGCAAACATTTGCTTCCAGGTCCTAATGCCAATCAGGTATCCTTACCTAGGACTTTACTATTGGTCTTACATCCACTTTATTTATCAGCCAGCATTCCAGAGGGCAGGAAATCTAAAACTGTCTTCCATTTTCCACTGTGTCATAAAAACAGGCTTTAAAACCAACTACTGTAATTACCAAATTAGCTTCTCCTCTAAGAGTACTGATGGGAGTCTACACTATGGGCAAGTTCTTCAGCTCTATGGATGCGGTGTGTTGGACAAAGCTCAGACTTCAAGAGACTTCACTGGAATGAGGAACAATGCTCAGTTACAGGGTGGTTAAGAGGGAGGAACTGGGCAGCTTTCCAAGTTCTGGCTGGATCTTCAGGATGGCTGTATCACTGTGTTTAAAATGTTTTAACTTCCCAGACTATCCAAGCTGTCCCTCCTCTCATTCATCCATCTGAACAATGTAAACAAGGCATTCTGAATAATCTGCATACTCCTTTTCTTTCCTAGCAATTGGTGTAAATAATAAAAATCCAAGAACAGAGTATATAAGATCTATGGAACTCATCAGACATAAGCAAAGCAGATGAAATTAGGTGGACTAAATAAACTTTTGTTTTCCCCCAAATCCCCACTGAAATGACACTAAAAGGATTCTTTTTTAGGAAACAAATTCTTTTTTAAAAAGTATTTATTTAGAGAGAGAGTGGGAGAGGGGCAGAGACAGAATCCCAAACAGGCTCAGGGCTGTCAGTGCAGAGCCCTACATGGGGCTTGATCTGAGGAACTATGAGATCATGACCTGAGCTGAAATTAAGAATTGGAAACAACCCAACTGAGCCACCCAGGTGCCCCTAGGGCATAAATTCCTTAGGATACAGAAAGACAGAGGAGACCTCTGTAACAAAATTTTGGAAGCTAGAAAACTGGCAGAGGAATTTAAACAGTTAAAACACTAAAGAAAACTAATCCTAAATCAGGAGTGAGGACAGCATAAAAACAACTTCATTCACACATCAGGATCCCCAGTGGCATCTCATGGAAGGCAATGCTAAAATAAACAAAACTGCCTGAAAGTCTCTGTAACAAGCAGGTAAGAAATAAGATACCCCAGGTCCCCACTCCTCTCCTCCCCTAACCTCTGGACACACACAGAAGACAGCAAGTTTATTCCTCGAAGAGGATAAACTAGAGGGTCTCCAGTCTGAGGGATACCTTATACATCTTTCGAGAGGAAAATAGGAAATTATGCGAATAGAGATTGAGACTAAATGAAATACCAGGTGCTGAGACACCAACCTGTTTTCTACTTTGCATCCAGAATGATGGTGATTTAAGCTCAATCTTACCCCTTGGGCTGTAAACCCTAACCAGCCTAAGGGGTAACACTTACTAAAATATCAACAACCTGCGAGCTATATGTCAGCTAGAACAGTACCTGGTGCAATGTTAAGTGTTCATTAAGTTCACAAGATGAACATATGGACCTTGAGCATCCCTAATCAAATGGCCCAGCCACATCCATAGTGTGAAGTCCGTATCGAGCAAGACCTCTCACAAATTCAGGCCTTTTATCTGCTTCTTAGACCTCTCCTCTTAAATGAGGGCCCAAGGATCATCAGATGCATGAAGAAAATCTCTAACAGGAAAGGCACAGATCAAAATGAACCAATAACAGCAACTTGAAGGAAGCATACCATGAAGGAATAAAAGAAAACCTCAAAACAACAAAACCTATCATTCAGACCGAGAGAAATAAACTTTCATCCATACACAAGAATAAGATTTTAAAAGTACAATAATAACAAAATGAGACTAGTGTAGGAGGCCTAACATTTCACTAACAGTTCCACAAAGAATACAGAAAGCTAAGGAAGGACATCATCAGAGAAATGAATCAAGAAAATCTCTCAGAAATAAGTGTCCAATTAAATAAGCTTGTCTAATACCCAAAAAAATGAATTAGTTCATAATTGACCTCTACCAAGGCCCACCATCATAATATTTCAGAACAATAGGGACAAGGTCCAAAAAGCTTCCAGAAAGAAAAAACAGATCAGGTACCAAGATCAGTAATATAAACCAGTAACACTTCAATAAAAACTAGAAGCTAGAAGGCAATGGAACAAATGCCTTCAAAATTTTGAGAGAGAATTGCCTCCAGCCTAGAATTCTGTATCTAGTTAAATAGTCAAATATGTTTTAGAGGAGAACAATGGCAGTTTCGGATAATCAAGGTCACAAAAAACTTTACTTCCAATAATAATCCTTCTCTCAGAAAACTACTGAAGGACATGCTCCAGCCAGATAAGGGAGTAAACCAGCAAAGAAGATAGGGGATACAGGAAACAATGGATCCAACTGAGAGGCAAAAGGAAGGCCCAACCTGATGGTGAGGGGATATCCATGATGATAGGAGATTTCAAGGAAATCTGGAGAACCACCAGAATCTAGTGAGAATTAACTGTAAGTACACAGAAAAATAAGCAAAGGAAAAAAGACAACTCCAGGGAAAACAAACAATTGCAGGAAGGGAAAGCTACACTATACTGAATGGCTCAGCTGTGAGCAGTGTTTACAATAGCTCTAAAAATGTAAACACTGAAAACTGATGTAATCAAAATCATCCAACTATAGTGGGAGGAGGACAGAAAAATGGCATGTATGTTGTATAAGTAGCAGGAGAGAGAAAGGTAAACCCTCATCTTCTACAGAGTGTTAAGTCACAAGAAATGCCTAAAGCTCAGTGACAGCATACGTTATCTAGAGATGTAGAAATAAATTCCAAGAGAATCAACCAAAAGAATTAAACTTCTACTTCCTTTAGGAAGAAGATATGATAGAGGGAAGGAAGTGCTGCTTTTTTTCCTTGAGCCTTGAAGATCTTTATACTTTGTGCACAACTTTGACTTAAAAACACTCCATTAAGAAAAAACCTACCACCAATGCTAAATTTTATGTATATTTTACAATTAAAAAAAAGAAAGAAAGAAAAAGAAAAGCCTGCTAGGAGAGAGAGAGAAAATGCAGGGCAGAAATGAAAATATTGATAGAATGGAAAAGAAGTCTACAGAAAGAGAAGACTGATAATCATTTCCAACAATTAAAGAAGGTACTAAGGGCATTAAGAAAGGACAAGGAAGAATATAATAAGTGACTTAAGTTTATAGGAGAAATTCCACTGCCATAAGGAAATCAGTGGCAATAAAGAAATAGTATTTTCAAATCCACATTAACATTCTTTTAAATTACTGGTTTAAAGAAAAAAACCCACAAAAGAAAACAAGCAAAAAGACAAAACAAAATCCTTTTACCTGCTTTTCCAGAAAGTGTGCAACTCTGGTCCTCTGTTCTTTTGGAATGGTAGGAAGAACTTTATCAGCCATGCTAAAATCCCTTCTCATGACAGCTGTCTGGTATTCCAGCACTGAAACCAAGAGAGAGTAGCTAACGATGTTCAGTTCTTTATCCCCCAGATAAAGCCTGTTGTCTTTAGGAATATAGCCCAGAAGATACATTGTTCTGTAATAGAAACAGAAACTAATTTAGGAGTAGGCCCAAATTAGTAGGTAAACATACATACACACACACACACACACACACACATACATACATATGCTACCTCTTGCTCAAAATCTTTCCACTTTGATGCAATTTTGATCAACAACAGCCCATCTATTAAAACTCTAACACTGAAAAATCAGGCCCATCACTGCTACAGGCCAGCAATAAGTTTCGTTTAAAAAAAAAAAAGAAAAGAAAAGCGTAATTTTAAATTCAGGATGCTTAAGACACAAGCAAAGCAATTCTCAGTTACCTATCCAAGTGGGCAATGGTGACTATTTCTCCTCCAACATAATAATTTAATCTGTTCACAGAACTCGTGTAAATGAAGCAGTCGCCTACCCACAGCCCTGTTTTCACAATTTCCTGAATCTCACCAAGAACCTGCAGAGAGAAAAGAGTCTATTATTACCTTATTCAGCATTAGAAATCCGGTTACAAAAACTGAATATGATTGGGGGTGATAAGGGAGATTAAGAAATGCAAAGTAAAATCCTACTTCAAGAAAGAAAATATTTCCCTGGAATTTCTATCTTCTTTTTTCATTTAAAAACAGATTCCTGGATGAGTATTTATAATATAAAATCTCACTGCTGCATCAAAGCTGTGATCTAAAAAGTGTTGATCTAAATTTCTTATATACATGAAACCGGAATAGGAAGTATTTCATAAAATCTTCCAGGAACATCTCCACGATAGGTGATTTATCTTTACCATTTGAGAGCTCATTTAAATCACTGGGTAAAATGTCTTAAGACCAAAACACCTTCTAATTTCCTTACTGAAAGATATCAAAGTCATCTGAAGATTCCCTAAAATCAAAGTACAAATAAATATCTTTTAAACATATATACTTTCAAACTCTGATCTTTGAGCCAAGGCTTTAATCTTCACATTTCACCAGACTTCCTTAAATGTTTACTTTCCTCAAACCTAACTTAACAGAATGTTAAAATCAGTGAAGTTAGGTTACACGAATATAAAGCATTTAAGAACGAAGGTAAAGTTGTGCTGATGCAGTCACCTCAAAGGCATCTTCAATGCCATCTTCTGTAACTCCTTCATGTGTTTCCTGTGCAGCCAAGACTTTCTCCGACAGATACTTAAGGATAAAAAATGACTCCTCGGTGGCAATACAGACCAGCTCTCCAGAGTCAGACCAGAAAATCTACAACATGACAAACAGAACAGATAAATGGTTTCGGATTTCCGAGTGGTATGACAAACTGCATACACTTTGTTTCTTACAAGATTCGTCTTAGGACAGTAAGTACGCATTGAACAATTTTATGTAGTGCATAGTGGGTATATACATACGTACACAGATACACGAACACACATATATATACACACACATGTGTATGTATATGCATTTAGAGGGTGGGCTGGGCTATTTGGTCTAGAAATGGAAAGACTAAAGGGAGACAGGAAGGAAACTGTCAGTGAACAGTGGATATAATGTAATTTAGGAGCAGCAGCCTATTCGCTATTGCTCTAGAACAGTGTTTCTCAGCCTTTTTTTTTTCCCATTATCACCCACATCCACCCACCCAGGAATGTTTTTAGACATTTTTCTCCTAATCACCCTCACCTACAAAATTTTAAATCCATAGATACTATATATATATATTATACATATACAATTATATAATACATGTTATATATAAAATTATATAACATATAAGCACACTGTATATACACACATATAATATATATACTTGCATAACATATAAATACATGTGAATATCTATGCTTTACAGATAAAATTTTCTTCATCCTCAAGAAGCAATTTTTGCCGTTGGGGTACTAGTGCTCACTGAGAATGCATGCTATAAAAGATAGAACCAGGACCCAAGAGAGGTGGATTTGTCTCCAAAGAATTTTGTGACAATGAAAGCTGTCAAAGAAGCAGGTAATTCCATAAGGTAGAAAACTTTGTCACTGGAGACATTTACCTAAAGTTTAAATAGCATCAGGGAAACTATGAAAAGGCTTTCTGATCTGATCCTGGATCTTTCCAAGTCAAGACCTTTCTGACTTCTTGTCTTCAAAGCAGGCTTTTCATACTCTGTCAAACGCCATTTAAAATATGAATAGCACTTGGCATTTGTATAAGTTTTCCTGCTTTTCAAAATACCCAATGTCTACCACCTCATTCAAATGCAAGTCTGATTTTCTAAGCAATCTTGAAGTAAATGACACTGTGTCCAACACAATGGAACCAGGACAGCTGGGTACAAGGACATTTCTTTGCCTCAGGGACTTAGAGTTCCTCACAAAGTTACACATTCTAAAAGTGACAGTGGAAGGAAAACTCACATGTTTGGGCTGAATTTCAATTCTGCGTATGAGTTCTGTATTGTCCCAGTCATAGAAAGCTAAGCCGTTTACAGATCTGACTCCCAATAAGAAGCCTCCATAGATACCTGAAAAGAAAAAAGATTTTTGGGTAGATGTTTCTGAGCCATTGCAAAGCTTCTAAAAATCTATCATTTATAAATAGCACTCACTTTCTGCTCCAAAATCTGGTTTAAAGGATTTTTTTTCCTTAAAGTTCTTAAATATCTTTACAACACTGTTGCTCTCTCTTATTGCGTATCTGGGGGGAAAAGGAAGGCAAACACAGCATGTTATATACCAAACCATACTTTCATCGAATGTCAGAAATATCTTCAGGTATACTTGAGTAATGACTTATGAGTTTCACACTGTCTGTTACACAAATTATTAGGGTTTACAAGCTATTTTAAAAACTGAGAAAGACCCAACATCCCTCAGTAGATGAGTGATTAAACCAACTGTGGTACATTCATGCAATGGAACACTGCTCTGCAAAAAAGGCGACCAATTACTGACTCATGCAACAACATGGACGAATCCCAAAAATACTGTGCTGAACAGAAGAAGCCAGACATATAGACTGGATATTGGAGTTTCATGTATATGAAACTCTAAAGACAAATCTAATCCACATGGTGAGAAAAAGCAAATCAGTGACTGGGGCCAGGGAACTGACTATTAAGGGAAAATGAGGATTTTCTGGGAATGGTAGAAATGTTCTCTGTCTTTGTGCTGGCGGTTATAGATTGTATACATTTGCCTAAAGTCACTGAAATGTTCACTTAAAATAGTACATTTAATTCTGTATAAATTATACTTCAATAAAGGCAACTTAAAAATAAAAACTTTTGTTAAGTGGCTCAAGAAGTTAGCCACATTTGGCAACAACTTACAACACTGTGTATATTCAGGCGTCTTGAAAAAGGGGGACTGTGCCTGTTGCTGGACATTCAAGAGTATTTAAGGAAGTGATCTGATGAGTGTTCCTATCAAGATAGGAAAGATGCTGAATAGGACCTTAGCTGGATAAAGCTAAAAAAAAAAAAAAGTGAACTATCAAAACAGAGAGGTATGGTGAGAGAAGAATTCATGAACTATAATTTTGTTTAGGATGGTAACAAAATATATTTAGAAATGGAACTGTGTATATATGAGTGTATTTAGGAAATTTATGAAAAGATCAAAACAAATTCCTACTCTCAGTGTATCTTTTGTTAAAAAATTTAAAAACATGCATCTTATATGCAACACTGAGGCTCAGGTTACTTTGTTGAGGGCAGGGGCAATAAAAAAATATGGAGGAAACAAAACTAAGAAAACTATGAAGATGTACATCAGTTGTGTGGTCAGGTGGGGGGATTGGGGGGAAGTCCTGGTGTTTATTATGAGCACAAAAAGGAATCAAAAAAGAACCACTCAGTAACCAGTATCTAGTATAAATAATTACAAGAAATTATAAATAACCAGTATCTAATATGATAATTCAGAGTTAAATGATTTTTCCTGTTTTTAATAAGAATATTTTATGAACACTCTAAATTCAAACAGAATTTGTTTTAAATATAGGGGGTGGGTAACATCACAGAAAATACGTTTTAAAGAAGATTCAATGAAGTTAGCATCAAGATGACATCAGACTGTAGTCTCTCCCAACTAGCTCGGGATCCTAGCAGCAGCTCAGGACATCAGCTCATAGGGAAAACCTACCTCGTCTTGAGCCCATAAGCACCAGGCCCAAATGCAGGCTCCATCAAGGAAATGGGTGCTGGGCCCCCAGTTTAATGGGATTAGTGGATCAGCCTGAGTGAGCCTGCTCTCACAGAAAGGGCAAAGACAGCTCTGGTGAGAACTGTTCTTGAAAGGCAGAAGCACAGCCAACACCAAGCCCTGGGAACATGATTCATACAACCACACACAGATGACGCATCTGCAGTCAGGGCCAGCGGGACAGCACAAGCCAAAACTTACTCCGAAGAATCATGGGCCCATGCAAACTCCTGGGCAGATCCAAAGCTCTTGTTTCTCAGGGCCATTGCTGTATAGATGATGTACTCGCCATCACCACACACCACGACAAACCTGGAAATTATGGAAGCCAGAGAGAGAGAGTAGGATCAATGACATGTGGAAGTTATGAAACACTGATTCCTCTGCATAATAAAATATTTCTGATGACAAATGCTACTTCGGTTGACTTTTTTTTTTTTTAATTTTTTTTTTTTTTAACGTTTATTTATTTTTGAGACAGAGAGAGACAGAGCATGAATGGGGGAGGGCCAGAGAGAGGGAGACACAGAATCTGAAAAAGGTTCCAGGCTCTGAGCTGTCAGCACAGAGCCTGACGCGGGGCTCGAACTCATGGACCGCGAGATCATGACCTGAGCTGAAGTCGGCCGCTCAACCGACTGAGCCATCCAGTCGCCCCTTCAGTTGACGTTTATAATTGAATCTAATATCTTCTGAAGTTATACATTTCTTCAAATACAGAGCTAGACATAAATATTTTATCAACAAATCCCAAAACATATCATGAACACGGGCATTTGCTGAAAATCTTACTGCAGTGGCCTTCTCTTATAAGCAAAGGAGACTTGAGGCAGGAAGACAAGAATGGCTGCTGATGCACGGGGGGGATTCTAATAATACAATGGATACTTGTTGAGCACCAAGATGCGTAGAACATTGCTCATTACATTTACACCATTAGGAAGCACTATTTGTTGCAAGACTATCTTAATTTTAAAGCACATCACTCAAATGAATAAAAATACTCATTTTTAATGACTGTTAAGTTTATCAAAATAGAGTATTTTAACATTTAAATAATCAGTAAAAACAGGATGTTGCACAGTCGAGTAACATTTTCTCCACAGATATAAAACAACTCTATTTAAAGTTGCATTGGCTGTATTGGCTGCTACCAGATTGCCAATGCTGAAATGCAAAACTTATAGGAAGAAAAAGCTTTGTGATACTTATAATGCATTCTTAATCTTCCTAAGAAAATTACATTAGAAATAACTGTGGATGCCATTTACTGAATGAGGCAGCATACCTGGTTTACATAATTTGTCTTTTTCAATACTCAGCACTGAATTATAAGATGCCCAGATCTATTGTAAGTGACTTTTAAAGAACCACAGGCTTAATTAAAACTCATGCTTGAAACTCCTCTCTTGACAAGATGTTGGGTGCTTTCTAAATCTTAAGAAACGAAACTGATGGTTCAAATTATAGCTAAGAAGCAGAATTATTACCAGTCCCCAAATTGTTTCTTTTTTTCTAATATAATTTATTGTCAAATTGGCTTACATACAACACCCAGTGCTCATCCCAACCCAAATTGTTTCAACGGACACAAACTTCAGAGTCTGCTTTTCTTCTTAAGTCAGTAAGTATTTAGAGCACCTAAGTACATATTACCTGCCCTCAGAGAAGCACAAGGACACAAACCCAACACATTTAAGATGAGTAAATACAAAACTATTTAACTGTCCAAAATTGCATGGTGGGACAAAGCCAGGAAGGCAAATATGCTTTCCCCTTGCATGCCAACTTAATCAACTGGTAGGGTTGCCTGTGGCCATGCTGAGGATTGTGAGGCCAGGGCAAAAGCTCATGAGGAATGCCCACCCTAGAGGAAGAGCAGCATATGCTGTGGATCTGCAAACCCACATATCTAACAACACAGAAGCTCAGAGAGAGATTGTGGTTGACTTACCGCCCATTAGGATTGTGCTGAATGGTCTGAGGGTATATTTCACAACTGCCCATATCCTTTACTGCCAGTGGCAGTCTTTCTCCATCTTTAATTTCAGCATCTCCCATTGCTTTTAGGTTGGCCTGCTGGACTTCTGAATGCTTGGCCCAAATTATCTTTCCATTGGCATCCATGGACATGGCAGGTTCCTCCCGACCAAGCTAGAAGAATTAACAAATGGCTCGTAGCAATAAAAAGAAAACAAATAAAACCACAAAATAAACACTTTCTATTTTCGTTTAACAGAGGGCTCCATCCTTTCACTTTATTTTTTTTTTAATTTTTTTAATGTTTATTTATTTTTGAGAGAGAGAGAGAGACAGAGAGACAGAGAGACAGAGAGACAGAGCATGAGAAGTGGAAGGGCGGAGAGAGAGGGAGACACAGAATCCGGAACAGGCTCCAGGCTCCGAGCTGTCAGCACAGAGCCCGACACGGGGCTCCAACCCACAAACTGCGAGATCCTGACCTGGGCCGAAGTCGGACACCCAACCAACTGATACACCCAGTTACCCCTCCATCCTTTCACTTTAAACCTCCAGTGTTTAATCTCTTGTGCTTGCTTAATGAAAGAAGAGCCAGTTTAATAAAACTGGTGACTTAGAAGATGACTGTACAAAAATACAAGGAAAACTGCTTCCACTATGTTCATTTATTCAAAGAGAGTATAATTAGAGATTACCTTAACAATGATGCTCCCTTCATCATAGCCCAGAGCGACATTGTTGGACCCTCTAAGACTGGCCACGCACCACACCCTCTCCATTCCATAATTTAATGTGCTCTCAAGGCGATACGTGCTTGAATGCCAAATACGCACGGTTCCTAAAAAGAACAATGTGAATACTCCCTTTTAATTTGAACATCTAACGATGGATTAGGTCAGATGAACCAGCCACAGCGAAGTCCTTTTTTATTAGCTTCCTGGCAGCATAAAGTTTTGATCTACAGTCTGTAGGTGATTTTATCAAGTAACAAATAAATAAACAGAAAATTACAGGTAAGAAATGTGATTTTCCGTGTGAAATAATGTATTTCCCGGGCACAGTGCCTACTATGTACCTGCAGATGCTTGATACACATGATCTTTTATGTTCACTATAATCCTGTGAGGTGGATATGTCTGTTCCCATTTCATAATCTGCCCAAACCACACATCCATGAAGTGGCAGTGCCTGAATCTGACCCCAAGTTTGTAGACTCCAAAGCATTGACAGGCTTTTTCAGTTTTTCGCTAGGACTTCTGGGTGTCCTCTTATTTAAATAATAGAGTCAAACACATTAGGATGATGACGACGATGACAATAACAATGTCCCTTCATTTTATAACTCAAATATTCTATTCTAATAAAAACAGCAAACCTAATTACAATGCCGGGCACTACCTGGCTTAAATATCTACTTTGTAATTAAAAGCACAGGAATAAACATACATTTCTAACTTACCGTCTTCTGAACCTGTGATGATGATAGGCAACTCAGGATGAAAACTGGCACAAGATACATTTTGGGCATGTCCCTCCAGTGTCTGTACACAAGTTTTATTCTGTAATCAAAAGACAGCAAGACACAGAAAACATTTTTTGTGTGTGAAAAGTAACTTATCTTTAATTTTTCCAGTGCACATACATTATAAATAATAGTAGTAATGACAATCTATATAGTATTCGACACAGAAAGTTTTGAAACACAATTATCTTATTGTGTGCATACTTTCTCTAACTCTTTGATAGTACAGGGAAATGTAATTGCAACCATCCTATTTAAAGAAGAAAACACACACACCTCAAAAGATCTGGTGTTCATTTGAATGTTTTCTCGCCAAATTCCTAAGGTAATGTCTTTCATATTTTTATTTCTGTACTTAAGCACAAATTTGAATAAGGTTCTAAGTAACACTGATTTTCTAGGCTTCATTTTTTTTTTTAACGTTTATTTATTTTTGAGACAGAGAGAGACAGAGCATGAATGGGGGAGGGCCAGAGAGAGGGAGACACAGAATCTGAAACAGGCGCCAGGCTCTGAGCTGTCAGCACAGAGCCTGACGCGGGGCTCGAACCCACGGACCGTGAGATCATGACCTGAGCCAAAGTCGGCCGTTCAACCGACTGAGCCACCGAGGCGCCCCTAGGCTTCATTTTATTAACTGTTTATGGACATTTTGATGTGAGAAAGAAAAAACAGAAACTGAATCTGTCTCTTAGAGATAAAAAGCATAGTAACAAGAAGTCATAACTAGGTTTGCAAAGTCTATGTGGCAAAATGGCTATAGCATGGCTGTGTCATGATATTATTAATCTGCTAGTTTCCAATTATAAACAAAAGTTTACCAGTGACGATATTAGAGGATGTAATAATTCATTTTAATCAAATGTTTAAATTTCTAATTTCTACTTTTAAATGAGAAATAAACATGATGGCATTTTATTTTTAAAACCTTGACAGGCATTTGTTTTCATTTTTATGGAGAACTCTGGGATCACTGTTTAGGTGTAAATACTGAAGCCTGAAGTTATTTTGTGCTATGAATGGAGTTCAATAACCTAAATTTTAACTGTCCTGTAAGAAACAACGAAATCCATGTCTAACATATGGCAAAGTAAGGTTATGAAAAAACTGTACCTGATAGTCCCATATTTTAACAAGACGGTCATCTGCGCCTGAAATGAGGTATGGTTTGTCGCCACCACTGTAGTAATCGATGCAATTCACGCCTTTCTCATGTCCCTCCAGAGTGAAGTTTGGGGAGGAAGACCCCAGCTGCCACACCTTTAGAGAACAACAGCATCTGACATTCAATATGGTGACTCGCCTTTCACAAGGCAGATCCACCACACTTCTGACATGTTATATAAAACACCAAAGCACAGGGGAGGGAAATTAAAGAATGTACATTTTTTAAACCCATTTGTTTCTGTTGTTTCTTACTTTACTTGAATTTCTAGGGGGTAGAATAACTGTGGCATTCTCTGAAAATTCCAATTTCCAGGCTTCATCCCTAGAGATTTTTCTTTATCCCTAGAGATTCCCCAGAAATCTAGATTTTTAATAGAAACCCCAATGGTCCATAGGCTATAGTGTGAAGAATAATACTTTAAGGGTAAGAAATGATTTTATGAGAATTTTAACATAAAGATCATGAAAGTGAATTTAAGAAGGTCTATTAAAAAGAGAAAATTACCACTTAACTAAAAAATTTTAAGTTGTAAAAGTAGTCAAACATTACTAGAGCACTATTATTGAGCTTTACCTTTACAAATATTTCCTGAGTGCCTCCTACACGGGAGGGGAGGGTAAAGATGTGTAAACAAATGTTTACCATTGACTGGATCAAACACACTTTACTAGAGCCAAAGATAAGACAATTTATGTTTTCATGATATACCTAATTTAGTGACGCAAGTCTGAAACTAATTCAAAGTTTCCAACTTATGTCAAAAGCAAGGAACAACCCAGCAAAAGGAAAAAAATAAGGCCAAAACGCTAAGATATTCAGAGGTATCATTTAATAATTATCACACAAATAACATGTACCATTTTCTATAAGTTAAAGGAAAACTAACAAAAATGTTATACAGACGTAAGTATACACACGTAAGCAAAAGTTAATGCAATATATAATTTTAAATCTATGCATGTAGAGACATTTTAAAAATCATAATGGAAAAAGGAGTATGGCTGCACTCTTGCATCTTGTATTAAGCATCTAGTACAAGCAAGGTACTGTGTTGCTTGCTACTGAGTATCTGTTTGAGGGAGTGGAGGTGACACATAGTTCCTGCCCCAAACATCAACATTTCGGGGGGATACAGATTGCCATACACACATCAGTTATCATTCAAAATGAAGGCCATAATGGAGACAAAAGGAATGGAAGGAAGGGACTGAGCAGGACTGCCTCTGTCTGGAGATGAAATGGGTGTCTGAAAAGAGCTTCTCAGAGTAAATAATTGTGCTAAGCCTTGAAAGATAAGTAGTTCTCTAGAGGGGAAAAAAAAAATCAAAAGGGAGAATAGAGAGTGTCACAAGCAGAGGTAATAGCTGAATATGATTATGGGAACATTCATGGCATCTCTAGAGAATGGTGGATAGACCAGGGTTATAGGAGATGTCTCATCATATTAGCTGTGGCTAGTCTTGGAAACCCTTGTAGTCCACACTAAAGTACTGGAACTTTACTCTCAGACTAGAAACTGAAAGATGAAACCCATGTTATAGAAAGATAATTGGCAGCAGTATGGAGAAGTAGAATAAGAAAAAGAGAATGGAGGCAGATGAAATTTAAATGTAAAATAGATTAACAATCAGCAGAGGTCAACAATGAATACACTAAAAGGAAACAGGAAATAGAGGAAATACACTAAAAGGAGAGGGAACAGAAGATTCTGGCATTTTTCTTATTCTGGGTTTGCGGTGGTTTAGGTGGTTTAAAAGTCTTTCAGTATACTGCTTTGATATGGAAAAACACTCCTTCCATTAAGAGCACCAAGTTGCAGTTAGAGAGGGAGGGAGCCAAACCATAAGAGACTCTTAAAAACTGAGAATAAACTGAGGGTTGATGGGGGGAGGGTGGGTGATGGGTATTGAGGAGGGCACCTGGTGGGATGAGCACTGGGTGTTGTATGGAAACCAATTTGACAATAAATTTCATATTAAAAAAAAAAAAAAGCGCCAAGTTGCTACAATATTCTTCTAAACAGAGTATGTCCTTCTGGATCAAAGTGAGAGATCCTATTTTGATTTCAATACAAGCTTTTGAGAGAAACTTATAATCAGGAATAACTTTCTGGGTAGCCAGTAGTAAAACACCTAAACAACTGTATTTCACCACCATAACTGATACAAATAGTGGACCCCCTACCTTGATGGTCCTGTCCAAAGATGCACTGGCAAACTGGTTGTTATCTTTGGGATTAATCACAATCTGCATAACATAATGGGTGTGTCCTTCAAAGACTTGTGAGCAGGACCATTTTTTATCCCAGTCCCAGAGCTTAATAAGCATGTCATCTAGGCCAAAAGAAAGTCTTAAGTTAGTTGCAATTTATATTTCTTTCAGTCAGAACTAAGATGCGGTCTCTGTGCTTTTTAAGGCAGCAAATCTAAGAGAAATCATACATTCCATGACTTAAAGAATCAGAACTGAATACATTTTTCAAAATCCTTATTTATCCTAAGAATAAACTTAACTCTCTACACAAGAGCGGAGATAAGATACAGAAATTACTAACGGCAAATACAAAAGTTTCATGAGAAAATTTAAGAAAGCCTCAGTGGGCTTTACAGAATGACAAAAGAGTAACACAAGTTTGATTAGAATCTAAGTATGACTGAATAATGAGGTCGGTGACTAGGGAATAAGCATTCCTCTTATATGAACGGCTAAAAAAAGCTTTGAATTACTTCTCTCAATTTTAACTTAAAAATGTTTCAAAGAACCATCACCAATTCAACGCAACTTGTCTTAATTGCCCTCCAAAGTGTCCACTGTTTTAGATGGAATACCAGCGAGCAAAGTAGCCCAAGTATAACCTGAGTAGGGTATATGGCAATCCAGCAAAAACTCACTTACCAGCATGTAAATTAGCTTTCTGTTCAGATGTTTAATCATCTAGACCTGTAGGCCTTCCCTGACAGGAACGGGAACAAGTGCTATACAAATCCTAAGCAGAGTTGATATTTCATTAAATACAAAAGCAAGCAGCATTGATAGCACGCTAATGGATTTAAATAGTTTAAAGGCTGCTTGGAATTAGAACTCTACTTGCAATGGCAGTGAAAGAATTGCACATCTCGCTGAATGAAAATGAATGACTCAAAGAGATGCACGTAACCAAAAGAAGTCACTTCTTACCGCTGCTAGTGAGAATGAAAGGCTGGGTTGGATGAACAGCAATACAGCGAATGTAGTCCGAGTGTGCTTCAAACATATGAACCCTCTCCAGAGTGTTGTAATTGAACACTCTGATCTGCATATCATCCTGGAAATGAAAATCTAGAAGTCATTACTACTGTTACGAAGTCAACTGCACAAGAAAAGTGGATTATAGGCTCAAGGATTAAAGTCCAAGCTTCAAAACATTACACTGATTAAAAAATGAAGAATTTGGGGCGCCTGGGTGGCGCAGTCGGTTAAGCATCCGACTTCAGCCAGGTCACGATTTCGCGGTCCGTGAGTTCAGCCCCGCGTCAGGCTCTGGGCTGATGGCTCAGAGCCTGGAGCCTGTTTCCGATTCTGTGTCTCCCTCTCTCTCTGCCCCTCCCCCGTTCATGCTCTGTCTCTCTCTGTCCCAAAAATAAATAAACGTTGAAAAAAAAAATTAAAAAAAAAAAAAAAATGAAGAATTAAATCATCCACATTATCACTGACCAGTTCAGAAATTGAACCGAAGGGATTAGAGATTCACAGAATTACTTACCGCTCCTGTCACAACCCAATTCTTTCTTGCAACAAACTTTGCAGCTCGAACAGGAAGATCACATACTTCAAATGTTTTCACCAATGTCTTTAAAATTAATAAAAACACATACACTTTGAGTTATGAGAAAATAACTGAAGAATCTATTGTTATATGTAAAACATCTATTTATTTAGATCACTTCTAATTTAAAAATATTTTCAGGCTAAAATACAAAAGTTCAACAATCAAATGAAAAACACAGACCAATCTTCTCTTCTTTAACAGTTTCAAAATTAAAATACTTACAAAGGATAAAAGAGAGCAAATGTCCACAAGATGAAATTCCAGATCGCCTGTGCTCCAGCCTGCCCTTTCCTTTCTCTCTAGCCTCACCTTTGGCTACTCCCAGCCTTACCTTTCCTCCTCCTGAAAACCTACCCACAGATCCTTACACTCCCCTTTCAAAACACAGCACCTTCATAATTATGTGTTTAATGTCAATCTTTCCTACTAAGCTCCCTGAGGGCAGGAATCTTTTCACCACTGTATTTCCAGAGCTTAGAACAGTGGCTGGCAAACAACCAGTGTGTAACAACTATTTGTTGAATAAATTGGCTTAGTTTGTTTATTTATTAAAGCTTACTTATTTATTTAGAGAAAGAAAGACACCACAAACAGGGGTGGGCCAGAGAGAGAGAATCCCAAGCAGGTTCTGCACTGTCAGCATGGAGCCCGATGCAGGGCTTGAACTCACGAACTGTGAGATCATGACCTGAGCAGAAACCAAGATTCGGACGCTTAACCGACTAAGCCACCCAACACCCCTGCTTAGTTTTCTTTTTAAAATTAAACCCGTCAACTCACAAAATAAACTCCTAAAAAAGATGCAGTTGTTTTGTACATCTCAGCAATATGTTTCCATACAAATGCTGTTTACCTGTCTTTAGTGAAGTTATGCTTTACACAGTGATTTAGATATCTCTTCAAGTTGTTCAGAATGGAATAATATACACAGATAAAAGTAGATAACTAGGAGACCCCTCCTAGAAAGAACAGGGATAAATGCATCTTTTTGTCCTCCTACTTTGATGCCTTATTTTTTAAAATTCTGAAAATCAAGCTATCATTTTGCAATATCTTTTTTTGTACCAGAGAGTAATGGAAAAAAGTACAATCTTACTAACTGAAGAACCATGTGCACTCAATAAAAAGAACAGAAGCCAGTAAACCTGAAACTAATGTAACATCGTATGTCAACTATACTAAAACAAGCAAACAAACAAAAACTAAGTTACACACACACACACACACACACACACACACACACAAAAGAATAGAGACAGACCTCAAAGATTCTTCACACAAAGACATTAAATGGGGAAGCTCCAACCTGTACAACCACTGTCAGTTGATTACAATACAGACACTGAGAGCAGAAAGAACATGCAATCTCTAAGATGATGGACAAATCCATGAAAGCTTATGAGTAGTCAATAAATCCAGGGATCTGCTGAGCCGTACACATAAAGCAGCTGCAGAACAGTCATGGTTCAGGTCCATGTTAAGTGCTATGACTGATACAAATAACACAAGAGACGGTCTCCACATTCTAGAACCTAAACAGTCTAAACAGGAGGAAAGGCTATACACTCAACAAACACTCAATGTAAGTCAGGAAAATAATGATTAATACTTGTATGGTACCTTACAGGTCTCACACACAATTTTATCTAATTGGATTTAATCCTTTTGATACTCCTGTGATATAGGGAAGGCAACAATATCATCTTCATTTTAGATAATTAAACTGAGCCTTAACATGGTTAAAAGGCTTGCCCACACCACTTAATTGGCAGGATGGCTTCAAATTCCAACATACTGATTTTTTTAATCATTGGACTCATCACCTCAAAGACATATTTGAAATTCAAGTACATTTGAATATACTTCCAAAAACTTTTTGCCTCTTTCAAGAATTTTGCTCTCAATATACATGAGTGCCAAGTAGCTTCTGTTGGTGATAGAGGGGAAAAAGCAGGGAGAACCAAAAGAGACAAACCATTCAACAAAGACTTACTGAGTGTCTACTATAAATCTGTCAGATATGCACTTGGAGTAACAGTAGGAAATAAGACTAGGATAATCCCTGTCCACCTCAGAACCGCCATTCTTGAAGAAAAGAAGGAAATTAGACAAGTTACCAATGAGGTAAATTATGAAAGTGGAAGCAAGCGGCCCTGCCAGAGGGCATAGGAGGGCACAAAAGAGAAACATGAGGCAAAGTGGGTAAAGATAAAGCAGAATTACGTTACAGGAAAACCTAGAGAAGGGTAAGGAAGTACACCTGGGATTTAGAACATACTACAGTGAAATGACAGCTGAGAAATGGCTAAATGGAGCGGAGACAAGGGATCCCCAGGAAGAATTAGGAAGTGCAGTGAGGGCTCGGGGAGGCACCAACATATCTGTTTAGCATAAAATCACAAAGATTTTAAACGTGTGAATGCAGGAGTAGATCAAAAAAAAAGCAATTAGCATGCATATTATCTCCATTAATACAAATGGGTTCACAAGATGAAGATGTGAAATTGCAGAGGTGAGAATTCCTGATACAGTGAAATAGGGATAAATGGAATGTTCATTATTCATTAGCTCAAAAAGTAATTATTGAGTGCTTCCTACATGTCAAACAGTGTTATCAGCAGTAGCATAAAGCAGAGAACAAAGTGTTAATGTGTATAAATTGTCACTGATGGGGTTTTGGTTTAGTGTGCAGTCATTCTGTGTCATTAGTGACATAAGACTATCACGGTGTTTTTACATTTATTCCTGGCCTTGATTTCCTAAGCCTATTTTTGCCATCTTAAATTATTCAATGTGAGGTTTGTCGGGTATTAAGAACTTAAACGTGGATGTTGAAGGTAATTATTGTATAAGTAGACACAGAAGTGTATGGAATATTGCTGACTATATGTTCTGTATTTTGAAGGAAAAAGATTAAGAATGGTCAACAAAAAGGAAAACGAGACAAACCAATTTGAAGTTAATTATTTACTCAGATGAAAAAGAGCAAAACAAGCATGTAAGGCAGACAATCCGTATAATGCATATTTTAATATGTGTAATCAAAAGCGGACTATAAATACTTCTCTGACATACTCTATAATTCATATGGCAGATTGAAAGTTATCTGCAAATAATTATATCAAGTACTTGGGAAAAATAAATAAAATTAAAAATCCCATTCTTAGGAACGTTAGAATATTCACTGAATAGAAAATTAAGTACTATTAGATACTTTATCTAGAGCAAGTGACCTTATATTGGTGGCAATTTCCTTAATTTCAAAGAAAAGTTAATACTACCTACATCAGAACTTAACATTTAAATATTGTGTATGACAAGACCCAAACGTTTTATCCCACAAGCTATTACCCCATAAATGTTAGTTCTGCTTTACTGAAAATACTTTGTACCAATCCATTTGAGAAAGCAGTCTGCATATAGCTAGTGGATTCTATTTCTTCTCTTTCATTAAAATCACTAACACACTATTTCTAAAAAGTCCTTAAAAATTCCTACCTGTGTTTCATGATTCCACACGCACACACTGCCATTGTAAAGACTTGCCAACATCCATGGCTCTGTAGGATGCAAATCCACACTCTTAACTCGATCTGATCGAGCAGTTAGCTTTCTCTTTATATCAAGTCGCAGAGGCTAAGGAGAAACATCAAAAACCCACAAAACATTAAATTGCTACGCCAAATAAAACATATTTGAGATCTCAACTGAAACACTACATTAACACGCATTAATAGGCCTGTAAAACAATTCAGTTTTTACTTTGCTAAACTGTAGGCACAGTTTCAAGTCTAAAGCACCCACTTCTTCACTCATAAAAACATATGAGTACTTAAGTTATTTTTAATTTACGGTAGTTGTTGTCAAACTTGTTGGCTTCGGGAATCTTGTACACTCTAAAAAAATTTACTAAAAAGCTTTTGTTTATGAAGTTTATATCTATTGATACCATGTGAAATATTAAAATTGAAACAACTTAAAAATACTTATTAATTCATTTTCAAATAACAAAAATAAACTCATTACATGTTAACATATTTTTATGAGAAACAACTACATATTCCAAATAAATTTAGTGAGAAGAGTGGTAGTGTTTCACATTTTTGCAAAACTCTTTACATTCTATCTTAATAGGAGAAAGTTGGTTTCTCATATTTGCTTTGGCCTTCAATATGTTGTTCTGGTTGATGTTAGTCTCATGAAGATATGTAGATGGAAAAAGAGAAATATTTAAATAATTTTTTCAAACAGCTATGAATATTCTTCTTTCATACACGTTAAAACTTGACAAGTGGTAGTTTCTTAAAGGTTAGTTGCAATATGAAAACTGAAACCAGAGCCTGATGTGGGGCTCGATCTCATGAACCATGAGATCATGCCTGAGCTGAAATCAAGAGTTAGACACTTAACCAAGTGAGCCACCCAGGCACCCCTTAAGGACACTGACTTTTAACTTACAAAAAAAAAAAAAAAAAAAAAAAAAAAAAAAAACTGGTAATGAAGAATATACTAACAGTACAATTTGGTGACACTATACCAGTTCAGTTTTATCTTCTATTACTTTTACACCAACAGTGCAAATTATCAACATAGTGAAAAAGGCCAATAGTGTCTTACTATAAGGAAAACAGTTTAAATTTGTGAACCTCCTGAAAAAGAATAGGGGACTCCTAGGAGACTGCAGATCACATTTTGAGAACCCTTAGTTTACAGAATATCTACGTAAGCATACATAAAATATCCACTAAATCACAATGTTATGAGTGTCCTATTCGAAAATATTCTAAAGTGTTATTCATGAAGTCTTAGTAATCCTAAACTATATCAATCAAAACAGTATGATACTGGCATAAAAACACATAGATCAATGGAACAGAACAGAGAACCCAGAAATAAATTCATGCATATATGGTCAATTAGCCTGCCAAAAAGAAGCCAAGAATATACAATGGGGAAAGGATGGTCTCTTCAATAAATGTTTGGGAAACTGGACAGCCATATGCAAAAGAATAAAACTGGACCACTATCTTACACCATACTTAATTTTACAAAAATTGACTCAAAATGGATTAAAGACTTGAATGCAAAACCTGAAGCCATAAAACTAGAAGAAAACATAGGCAGTAAGCTCCTTGACATTGGTCTTGATGATTTTTTTGGATCTGACACCAAAAATAAAGGCAACAAAAGCAAAAATTAACAAGTGGGTCTACATCAAATAAAACGCTGCACAGCAAAGGAAACATCAGCAATGAATTTCATTTCATTTCATTTCATCAATGAAAAGACAACCTACTGAATGGGAGAAAATACCTGCAAATCATATATCTAGATAAGGGATCAACATTCAAAATATGTAAAGAACCCATACAACTCAAGAACAAAAAAATAAAAAATAATAAAAATAATCATCTAGTTAAAAATAGGCAGAGGTTCTGAATGGACATTTTTCCAAAGAAGGCTACAGATGACAAATAGGTACATGAAAAATGTTCAATATCACTAATCATCACAAGTCAAAACCAGAATGAGATAGCACCTTACACCCATTAGAAGGGCTAGTATCAAAACGACAAGAAATAACAAGTGTCAGTGAGGATGTGAAGAAAACAGAACCCTTGTGCACTGTTGGCTAGAATGTAAATTGGTGAAGCCACTATTGGAAAACAGTGTGGAGGCTCCCCCCGACACCCCCCCCCCCACCTCTGCCAGAATTAAAAACAGAACTACCTTATGTATGACCTAGCAATTCCACTTCTGGGTATTTATCCAAAGAACAAGGAAAGCACCAACTTGGAAAGATATATACATCCCCATGTTCACTGTAGCATTATTTACAATAGCCATGACATCGAAACAATGTATAAGTGTCCACTGATGGATGAATGGATAAAGAAAACATATGTAATATATGCATACTATACATATAATATTCCATTGTATACACACACAGGAATATTATTCAGCCATAAAAAAGAATGAAACCTTGACATTTGTGACAACATGGATGGACCTTGATAGTATTATGCTAAGTCAAATAAGTTGGAAAAAGACAAACACTATATGACCTCACTTGTATGTAAAATCTTTAAAATAAATAAACACACACACACGCTAAACAGCTCAAGCGCATACATTCAGAGAACAGATCGGTGGTTGCCGGAAGCAAGGGGTGGGGATGGGCACAATGGATGGAGGAGGTCAAAGGGTACAAACTTCCAGTAATAAAATAATTAAGTCCTGGGGATATAATGTACAACACGGTGACTAGTTAATAATACTGTGTTGTATATAGAAAGTTGCTTAGACCTTAAAAGTTATCACAAAAAAAAATTACTCTAACCACGTATAGCGATGGATGTTAACTAGACTTACTGTTGTGACCATTTCACAATATATACATATGCTAAATCATTATATTGTACACATGAAATTAACATAACATTATTTCAATTATACCTCAAAAAAATTGATTTCTTCAGAGAAAAGTATTTTGGCAATAGTATTAGTAAATACTAGATGAATGGGATGTGTGATCAATATGGGTTATATCCATGTCCATGAAGGCCTTTGGAGGCAAATGGGAATATTTATAACATTTTAATGGATTTAAAGTTATAGGAACCTAACATACTTAATTAGGAACCTAACTGATGCATTACTTAGTAATCTAATACAAGAACCTAATTCTAATTAGAACAATTTTAAACAAAAATTAAAATACTCTTGAGTCAGAAAATGCTAATAGTTTAAAACAGCTTTTTTCAACCTGGATTCATCTACACCACAGACAAGAAAATGATGTGAATAAAGTATTTTCTCAATTCTCCCAAGAATACTTACCATTCTAGAAAAAAAGTTAATTCATTAAAAACAGTGATACCTTTGGATTTAGTCTTAATTCTCTTTTGGACACAGATTGGGGAAGGCTGATTTAAAATGTTTCCCCTTCGACAGGTTTTAAACACAACTGAAAAGTTTATTTGGCAAGTTGAGTTACTGCGGAATCTTTATTTCTGTAATCTTCCAGAATGATCATGAATGGAACAGAAACTTAAGGTTACTTTTCAACACAAAATGAAGATCACTAGATATTTTCAGCAGAGATAATTTTCTGAAACAAAGCAAACGCCTCACAAGGCTTTTATTCATCTACTACTTCCAACCCTGTTATCACTTCTATACACGCCTCTCCCACTTTTAGCAATAACCTAGATCTCTTTACTTTAAAAGATCAGAGTTCTTTGGCTCTTCTCTACAATCACCAAAAAATGTTTCCATTGGTGTGCCTTTCTCTCCATCTCAAACTCTCTACTGTCAAATCACCATCCTGACACTTCTTGGTCATTCAGGGAAGCAGGACTTTTTACTTCATCCTTTTCTCAATTTTGCCTCATTAATTTGCATGACAAATTTCAACTCCTTTTGCTGGTCTCTTCAGAGTGAACAAACATGAAATGTCTATTATGTGGCAGGAACCACAGTGGGGGCTTTCACCTAAGCCAGCACATCTCACACTTTTCCTCTAGCAAATGAGGAAATCCATCACTTACAAACTGTATATGTTTTACCACATGGATGTTTAATGATTACTGAGTAAAAGTGATGCTATGGAAAGTTGGGCCGGGGGACTAAGCAACCCTAAAATACCTCCAAGTATCCCTAATTCACAAATCCCAGCTTAAAAAGCACATATGAAATCTCTTGTTACATTTCTCCCAACATTTAAGTGACTACTTTGAATGAGACACTGTATTAGACACTCTAGGATACAAACACGAGTAAGATACTCATACTGTACCCTTCGTTCTAAATGCCTCCATTTTCCAAAAACTGGATGCATTTGGGACTCTTTTTTTTTTTTTTAATGTTTATTTATTTTTGAGAGAGAGAGAGAGAGACAGACTGTGAGCAGGGGAGAGGTAATGAGAAGGGGAGACAGAGAATCCGAAGCAGGCTCCAGGCTCTGAGCTGTCAGCACAGAGCCCGACGTGGGGCTCGAACTCACGGACTGCGAGATCATGACCTGAGCCGAAGTCGGCCGCTCAACCGACTGAGCCACCCAGGCGCCCCTAACGTTTATTTATTTTTGAGACAGAGAGAGACAGAGCATGAACGGGGGAGGGGCAGAAAGAGAGGGAGACACAGAATGGGAAACAGGCTCCAGGCTCTGAGCCATCAGCCCAGAGCCCGACGCGGGGCTCGAACTCACCGACCGCGAGATCGTGACCTGGCTGAAGTCGGACGCTTAACCGACTGAGCCACCCAGGCGTCCCCATTTAGGACTCATCTTAAATGCTGCTGCCACCAATAAAATCTTTTGGATTACCTTAGCAAGAACTATCCTTTCCTAAGGGATCTTACAGAAGTTAATTTTAACCTTTAACATTTGTATACGTATCTCTTTTTGCTTTATAGAGTCGATTCTTCTTAAGGGCAGGGTCATTGCTTTACTCGTGTCTTTTATCTCCACAGCATCTTCTATATTTGGATATGGGGTTTAAGGACAGATGGTATAATCCAGGTCTAGGGAATTATGCTGCACCCAAATTTCAGTTCTGCCACTCATTTCAGATACGCAATAATGGGCAAGTTTACTCAGAACTTCTCTCAGGTTCGACATTAAGAAAAACGGGGATAATACTTTTTTTTTTAATTTTTTTTCAACGTTTTTATTTATTTTTGGGACAGAGAGAGACAGAGCATGAACGGGGGAGGGGCAGAGAGAGAGGGAGACACAGAATGGGAAACAGGCTCCAGGCTCCGAGCCATCAGCCCAGAGCCTGACGCGGGGCTCGAACTCACGGACCGCGAGATCGTGACCTGGCTGAAGTCGGACGCTTAACTGACTGCGCCACCCAGGCGCCCCGATAAACTTTTATCTACGTCTTAGTGTTATGAGAATTAAATTCAGTGTTAAGCAGTTAGAATAGTGCCTGGCCTATCATAACCGCTCCATAAACACTTCCTATAACTCATTCTCCCAGCTGTTGAAAGACTTAGGAGGCAAATGATTAGCAAATTGCATGGGCACATAATAAACACTCTATGGTACACAAGTGAAAAAATAAATTCGTATTTGTATCTCATAAAAAAGATTTTAAATGTATTAAAGAATGAAGTATATTTCGTTAGAAAATGTCCATTACTGAAA
Organism: Felis catus; assembly: GCF_018350175.1. Taxonomy (NCBI): domain Eukaryota; kingdom Metazoa; phylum Chordata; class Mammalia; order Carnivora; family Felidae; genus Felis; species Felis catus. The sequence continues at coordinate 123,694,908 of NC_058376.1, read as the reverse complement.
GCGCAGCAGATCCCAGACCAGAGCGGATCATTGGCAATATGAAGTAGGATCATTAAGAGACCTGAGATCTTGTTCCGGGGCCCTTAACCTGGGGACCCAACGAAGTTCATGGATAAGGATAGGGGAGAGGTGGTCTCTAGTGAACCCACTGAATTTTTTGCAACGCTGTGTGCTTCTCTACCCATTATCCATAACTTTCACCAGTTTCCCTAAGGACTCATCCTCTGCTGTAATCCCAACTCTGCCTCAATTAGCTTTTTACAAACTTTTTTTTTTTTTTTACCGCAATATACAGATTTTGGATTTATTAATCCCAAAGTTCTTCAAGCTCCAAAATCTCTGAACCTATGCTCCATAACAAGTAAAAAGTGGGGGGAGGTGCAAGATAATGTTTAAATACAGAATACCGACTTTCTTACTTTTTTGCAGAAATCATATCCTCACACTATTGTATTTTTTTCCTTCTTATTAGAACACTCTTGGGCAAAAGTACTTTAGGGTATTTTTGAGGGTAAGAATGACAATAAAAAAAGTGCTATCTGTCCTGACTGCCATTCTTACCAGCCACTATCCTTGCAAATGCAGAAAAGCACACCAGTTTTATAAGCAACATCCTAACGCTTCTTTGCCCCCTAGAAACTTAAAGTGGGATGCCAAAGCATTCGAAATTCCACTTGGAACTCCATATACACTTCATTTACCTATTTCAGAGGGAATGCTTTTCTGTTTAAGATCGTCAGTGCGGTCAGCACACGCTATTATAGCAAGAACAAGCCCAACATGAGAGTACGGTCAGCTGCCGCCGTGTTAAGGGCAGAATGAGGTAGTTTTGCCAAAGCCCAGGCACTGCGTCTCCAAACCACCTCAGATTCCTGGGCCCCACCGCCGCCGCCTCCCTCAAAAAACTCAAACCGGACCAGGACCCCGCAAGGCCTGAGGCGGCGGCCGCATCCGCAGCCCGCACTCCAGCAGCTCAAGGCTGGCCTCAGACGAAAAGGCCCCGTTCCCTCCTGCAGCGTCTGGACCTACCATCGCTCCGTTGGTCAGAGCCCGGGAGCCCGCACTTGCCACCGGCGACGCAGACCCTGAGAGACCCACCGACCTGCTGCCGGCCGACTGACTGACGTGGAACTTCCGGGAGGCGATTCTCGCGATATCGGAAGCCAGGCCGCGAGCGCCTGCGCAAACGCGACGCAGGGTGGACGTTTTCCAACGCCCTTCTCAGTTTCCTAGGCAACGCGGCCTTCTAAACTGTCCGGAGCCAAAGGGTTTGAGAAGGCTGCGTGTGGTCTTTACCACCAAACGAAATGGACTCGAACCCGTGAGGGGAGACTGAGAACTGGAAACCGAGAGAGAAAAAAAGATGAGAAAAACGAAATGCTTAATCCCTTTGGACGCTAACGGCAGGGGGAGCACCGCCTTAGTGGAGTTGTGGTTTGAGGAGCCACGTCCGCCTCTTCCGACTCGGGCTCTGATGGGAGGGACGGGAGAGGAGGCGGAGCACGGGTCCAACGCCTCAGTACTAAGATGGCCTGAGAACTAGGACTAGGGAATTCTCTGCGAGCCCTGGACCGAGCGCCGAGTGAGGCTGGGAAGAAATGGGCAGACTCAGGGCCGGGCTTGAGGCCAATAAGCTTGCAGGGAGGCCAAGAGCCTTCAGTCTGGAGCCCCCAGGAGATAGGGACTCCAATCATGCATGATCATTTGTTACTGAGCATCGACTGTGTTATTCATTTATTTAACAAATACTTATCGATCTTCAGCTGTGTGCTAGACCTACTTTCCTCTCAAACCCTTCCATCAAACTGAATTATCTCCATTTGACTAATGAGGAAACTAAAGTTCAAAGAAGGCCTGACCAAGGCCACATAGTAAGTGGTGGAGTCGGGATTTCATCCCAGATTCATGTGTCCTCAAAGTCCCGTGATCTTTCTACTACACCAGAGTATCTCTTCATAGAGGTAACTGTAGAAAGGACATGAGCCACAGGTTGCAAAAACTGCGAGAGCATTTGCCTGTCACCATCCTCCTATATTCCTGCTTTTATTTTGTTTTCAACACCGTGGGCCAAATAAAAACTTGTTACGTTTAAATGAGTACCTCTGGCCTGACAGAAGCCTTGGCTTTTTAAGACCTCTGTATTTTCAGAAAGGCAAAAAGTGTGTGTGTGTGTGTAGAAACATTCAGAGAGAGACATGGACTCTACGTGTCTTTTAGTGAGAGCTTTGTTGCTAATGTGATCTCTTTGTGGGCCTCAGTTTTCCTGATGTTAAAAATAGGTTGTGGCCGCCTGGGTGGCTCAGTTGGTTAAGCCAGAGGACCTCCGCTCAGGTCACGATCTCCCTGTTGGTGGGTTTGAGCCCCAGGCAGGGATCTGTGCTGAGGGCTCAGAGCCTGGAGCCTGCTTCTGATTCTGTGTCTCCCTCTCTCTCTGACTTTCACCTGCTCACGCTCTCTCTCTCTCAAAAATAAACATTAAAAAAAAAATAGGCTGGATAATCTCTAAAGATCTTTCCATTTCTACTATTCTGTGTTTTTGCAATATTTAATAGAAGAGTGGGTCTGGAACTGGATTTTAATGCCAGCAGTTTTATCTTATGAAATATAAATTGAGAAGAGTTTGTTGAAAATTTTATGAATTCAAACTATATGTAATTTGCTTGAATAGTGGTGCTTCTAATGTTTCTGATTCCTGGATACTCTTGCACTTGAGAAAGTATCTTAAGACTTGGCACATTACCAAGCAATACAAAATAACATATCATCTCTATCCTCAAGGCACTCAGTTGGGGATACTTAAATCCTTAAATACACTAGGCACCCAAGGATTTATTTAGTTAGTATTGATGAGAGCTGAGCCCCCCGTGTCACACTCACTGTGACTCTACCTTTTCTCATTTTTCCCACTGCAGTTAACCAACATTAAGTTCTGCAGTTGTATACTATAAATTCATTCTTCTTTCAACCATTACATACTGAATTTGTACTATATCCAAAGCACTATACTAGGTGCTGCCTATAAAAATTTTAGACCTATAAAAATTTAGTCTTAGATTTGGTTAAAAGAAATTCCATTTTAAATACGATTCTCAAATATGAACTAATAGATAAAATAACTAACTACATGTGTGTATATTCCTAAGTTTTCAATGGTGAGTTTAAAATCTTTTGTTTACTCTGTGGTTTAGAGGAGACTGGAAGGTTAGGAAAGTAGCTCTGGGGAAGAAAATAAATATGGACAAGCTTAGCAAATTGGTAAAGGGTTTCCCAAGAGGTTGATTGCAATTGATCAACAGATCTTGATCAACAGATCTTAAAGTCTTACCTGGTCAATTTCTAGGATGACTGTTTCACCCCTTCCTTTTTTCCGCTGCTGTGAGAATTCCAAATGGAAGTTCAGTCAGCAATGCCTCTATCAGTACTCTGTATACACCTTGCTCTCCCCATTCTATTCCCACCCCTTCATCAGAAGTTGAGGAAGTGAAAATAATTCCTGGAAAAGTCTAGTTGGCATTTTCAAAAAATAAAACTCTGTGTATGAATGTGTGTGTGTGTGTGATCATTTAGCCAAGTGGTGAGTAGGTACAAGAACAATAGCCTAGTTTCTCTCTTCAAAGGGAGGTGAGTTATGTACAAATAATGAAATACTATACCGAATATGAGTACCCTGAGAAGTACCAATAAAGTACCCAAAGGCTAAAATATCCATCCAGGGATATCAGTTTGATAAAGGAGGAATAATGTGAGCAGGACTTTGAGTTAAAGAGTACGTGGTATATTTGAGAACCACAAAAGTCCAGTTTTTGCCTGGTATTTGTTTAGGACACTGAGGGAAAAGCATGGAGAGGAAGGACAGAGCTAGAGCCTGAAGATTCTTAAATAGGGAGGAATTGGACTTTAATTCAGTAAGCAATTTGGAACCATTAAACCAGAAAAGAAACCTGTTCATACCTGCACTCTGTAAGATTTACCTACCATTTGTTGATGTGTATGAACAAATGGATTGGGACAGTGAAATACTACACAAGTTTAAGGAAGTAAGTGTGGAAATAATGGTTATGAATGAATTTTATTGAGTGTCCACTATGTACTCAGCATGAGAATATGCACTTTGCATACTGTGATTCATACAGTAGTACTAAAAGACTTTATTTTCTCCAACTTATAGATGAGAAACTGAGGTCTGCTTGGTTAAATGATATGCTCCATGCCACACTGCTGAAAAATGAGTGACAGCCTTGAGATATGAATCCAAGTTTATCTCCAAAACAAGTGCTGTTTGTTTTTTTCAATAGCATCTTTTAAAGTTTATTTATTTTGAGAAAGATACCAACAGCATGAGCAGGGGAGGGGCAGAGAGAGAGGAAGAGAGAGAGAATCCCAAGCAGGCCCTACGCATCAGTGCAGGGTCTGACGCGGGACTCAAACTCATGAACCACAAGATCATGACCTGAGCTGAAATCAAGAGTTGGACGCCCAACTGACTGAGCCACCTAGGTGCCCCAACAAATGCTGTTCTTACTAGACTGACATTTCTTCCTTTTTCACTAAGAAGCTAGAATCAACAAGATACACAAATGATTTGAGTTTGTTGTGAATTAAGGGGTTGGGAGGTATCCTTTTTTTTTTTCAATATATGAAGTTTATTGTCAAATTGGTTTCCATACAACACACAGCGCTCATCCCAAAAGGTGCCCTCCTCAATACCCATCACCCACCCTCCCCTCCCTCTCACCCCCTCATCAACCCTCAGTTTGTTCTCAGTTTTTAAGAGTCTCTTATGCTTTGGCTCTCTCCCATTCTAACCTCTTTTTTTTTTCCTTCCCCTCCCCCAGGAGTTTCTGTTAAGTTTCTCAGGATCCACATAAGAGTGAAAACATACGGTACCTGTCTTTCTCTATATGGCTTATTTCACTTAGCATAACACTATCCAGTTCCATCCATGTTGCTACAAAGGGCCATATTTCATTCTTTCTCATTGCCACGTAGTACTCCATTGTGTATATAAACCACAATTTCTTTATCCTTTCATCAGTTGATGGACATTTGGGCTCTTTCCATAATTTGGCTATTGTTGAGAGTGCTGCTATAAACATTGGGGTACAAGTGCCCCTATACATCAGTACAGGAGTACTGGGTAAATTCCTAGCAGTGCTGCTGCTGGGTCAGAGGGTAAGTCTATTTTTAATTTTTTGAGGAACCTCCACACTGTTTTCCAAAGTGGCTGCACCAATTTGCATTCCCACCAACAGTGCAAGAGGGTTCCCGTTTCTCCACATCCTCTCCAGCATCTATAGTCTCCTGATTTGTTCATTTTGGCCACTCTGACTGACGTGAGGTAATATCTGAGTGTGGTTTTGATTTGTATTTCCCTGATGAGTAGTGACGTTGAGCATCTTTTCATGTGCCTGTTGGCCATCCGGATGTCTTCTTTAAAGAAGTGTCTATTCATGTTTTCTGCCCATTTCTTCACTGGGTTATTTGTTTTTCAGGTGTGGAGTTTGGTGAGCTCTTTATAGATTTTGGATACTAGCCCTTTGTCCGATATGTCATTTGCAAATATCTTTTCCCATTCCGTTGGTTGCCTTTTAGTTTTGTTGGTTGTTTCCTTTGCTGTGCAGGAGCTTTTTATCTTCATAAGGTCCCAGTAGTTCATTTTTGCTTTTAATTCCCTTGCCTTTGGGGATGTGTTAAGTAAGAAATTGCTATGACTGAGGTCAGAGAGGTCTTTTCCTGCTTTCTCCTCTAGGGTTTTGATGGTTTCCTGTCTCACATTCAGGTCCTTTATCCATTTTGAGTTTATTTTTGTGAATGGTGTGAGAAAGTGGTCTAGTTTCAATCTTCTGCATGTTGCTGTCCAGTTCTCCCAATACCATTTGTTAAAGAGACTGTCTTTTTTCCATTGGATGTTCTTTCCTGCTTTGTCGAAGATTAGTTGGCCATATGTTTGTGGGTCTAGTTCTGGGGTTTCTATTCTATTCCATTGGTCGATGTGTCTGTTTTTGTGCCAATACCATGCTGTCTTGATGATTACAGCTTTGTAGTAGAGGCTAAAGTCTGGGATTGTGATGCTTCCTGCTTTGGTCTTCTTCTTCAAAATTACGTTGGCTATTCAGGGCCTTTTGTGGTTCCATATGAATTGTAGGATTGCTTGTTCTAGTTTCGAGAAGAATGCTGATGCAATTTTGATTGGGATTGCATTGAATGTGTAGATAGCTTTGGGTAGTATTGACATTTTGACAATATTTATTCTTCCAATCCATGAGCACGGAATGTCTTTCCATTTCTTTATATCGTCTTCAATTTCCTTCATAAGCTTTCTATAGTTTTCAGCATACAGATCTTTTACATCTTTGGTTAGATTTATCCGTAGGTATTTTATGCTTCTTGGTGCAATTGTGAATGGGATCAGTTTCTTTATTTGTCTTTCTGTTGCTGCATTATTAGTGTAGAAGAATGCAACTGATTTCTGTACATTGATTTTGTATCCTGCAACTTTGCTAAATTCATGTATCAGTTCTAGCAGGCTTTTGGTGGAGTCTATCAGATTTTCCATGTATAATATCATGTCATCTGCAAAAAGTGAAAGCTTGACTTCATCTTTGCCGATTTTGATGCCTTTGATTTCCTTTTGTTGTCTGATTGCTGATGCTAGAACTTCCAACACTATGTTAAACAACAGCGGTGAGAGTGGACATCCCTGTCGTGTTCCTGATTTCAGGAAAAAAGCTCTCAGTTTTTCCCCGTTGAGGATGATGTTAGCTGTGGGCTTTTCATAAATGGCTTTTATGATGTTCAAGTATGTTCCTTCTAGCCCGACTTTCTCAAGCGTTTTTATTAAGAAAGGGTGCTGAATTTTGTCAAATGCCTTTTCTGCATCGATTGACAGGATCATATGGTTCTTATCTTTTCTTTTATTAAGGTGATGTATCATGTTGATGCATTTGCGAATGTTGAACCAGCCCTGCAGCCCAGGAATGAATGCCACTTGATCATGGTGAAGAATTCTTTTTATATGCTGTTGAATTCCATTTGCTAGTATCTTATTGAGAATTTTTGCATCCATATTCATCGGGGATATTGGCCTGTATTTCTCTTTTTTTACTGGGTCTCTGTCTGGTTTAGGAATCAAAGTTACACTGTGAGTCTGGAAGTTTTCCTTCCCTTTCTATTTTTGGGAATAGCTTGAGAAGGATAGGTATTATCTCTGCTTTAAACGTCTGGTAGAACTCCCCTGGGAAGCCATCTGGTCCTGGACTCATTTGTTGGGAGATTTTTGATAACTGATTCAATTTATTCACTGATTATGGGTCTGTTCAAGCTTCCTATTTCCTCCTGATTGAGTTTTGGAAATGTGTGGGTGTTTAGGAATTTGTCCATTTCTTCCAGGTTGTCCCGTTTGTTGGTATATAGTTTTTCGTAGTATTTCCTGATAATTGCTTGTATTTCTGAGGGATTGGTTGTAATAACTCCATTTTCATTAATGATTTTATCTATTTGGGTCATCTCCCTTTTCTTTTTGAGAAGCCTGGCTAAAGGTTTATCAATTTTGTTTACTTTTTCAAAAAACCAACTCTTGGTTTCATTGATCTGCTCTACAGTTTTTTTAGATTCTATATTGTTTATTTCTGCTCTGATCTTTATTATTTCTTTTCTTCTGCTGGGTTTAGGCTGTCTTTGCTGTTCTGCTTCTATTTCCTTTAGGTGTGCTGTTAGATTTTGTATTTGGGATTTTTCTTGTTTCTTGAGATAGACCTGGATTGCAATGTATTTTCTTCTCAGGACTGCCTTCGCTGCATCCCAAAGCGTTTGGATTGTTGTATTTTCATTTTCATTTGTTTCCATATATTTTTAAATTTCTTCTCTAATTGCCTGGTTGACCCACTCATTCTTTAGTAGGGTGTTCTTTAACCTCCATGCTTTTGGAGGTTTTCCAGACTTTTTCCTGTGTTTGATTTCAAGCTTCATTGCATTGCAGTCTGAAAGTATGCATGGTATGATCTCAATTCTTGTATACTTATGAAGAGCTGTTTTGTGACCCAGTATGTGATCTATCTTGGAGAATGTTCCATGTGCACTCGAGAAGAAAGAATATTCTGTTGCTTTGGGATGCAGAGTTCTAAATATATCTGTCAGGGGCGCCTGGGTGGTGCAGTCGGTTAGGCGTCCGACTTCAGCCAGGTCACGATCTCACAGTCTGTGAGTTCGAGCCCCGCGTCGGGCTCTGGGCTGATGGCTCAGAGCCTGGAGCCTGTTTCCGATCCTGTGTCTCCCTCTCTCTCTGCCCCTCGCCCGTTCATGCTCTGTCTCTCTCTGCCCCCAAAATAAATAAACGTTGAAAAAAAAATCTAAATATATCTGTCAAGTCCATCTGATCCAATGTATCATTCAAGGCCCTTGTTTCTTTATTGACCGTGTGTCTAGATGATCTATCCATTTCTGTAAGTGGAGTGTTAAAGTCCCCTGCAATTACCACATTCTTATCAATAAGGTTGCTTATGTTTATGAGTAATTGTTTTATATATTTGGGGGCTCCCGTGTTTGGTGCATAGACATTTATAATTGTTAGCTCTTCCTGATGGATAGACCCTGTAATTATTATATAATGCCCTTCTTCATCTCTTGTTACAGCCTTTAATTTAAAGTCTAGTTTGTCTAAGTATGGCTACTCCAGCTTTCTTTTGACTTCCAGTAGCATGATAAATAGTTCTCCATCCCCTCACTTTCAATCTGAAGGTGTCCTCAGGTCTAAAATGAGTCTCTTGTAGACAGCAAATGGATGGGTCTTGTTTTTTTATCCATTCTGATACCCTACGTCTTTTGGTTGGCACATTTAGTCCATTTACGTTCAGTGTTATTATAGAAAGAGATGGGTTTAGAATCATTGTGATGTCTGTAGGTTTCATGCTTGTAGCGATTTCTCTGGTACTTTGTCTCACAGGATCCCCCTTAGGATCTCTTGTAGGGCTGGCTGAGTGGTGACGAATTCCTTCAGTTTTTGTTTGTTTGGGAAGACCTTTATCTCTCCTTCTATTCTAAATGACAGACTTGCTGGATAAAGGATTCTCGGCTGCATATTTTTTCTGTTCAATACATTGAAGATCTCCTGCCATTTCTTTCTGACCTGCCAAGTTTCAGTAGAGAGATTGGTCATGAGTCTTATAGGTCTTCCTTTATATGTTAGAGCATGTTTATCCCTAGCTGCTTTCAGAATTTTCTCTTTATCCTTGTATTTTGCCAGTTTCACTATGATATGTCGTGCAGAAGATCGATTCAAGTTACGTCTGAAGAGAGTTCTCTGTGTCTCTTGGATTTCAATGCCTTTTTCCTTCCCCAAATCAGGGAAGTTCTCAGATATTATTTCTTCAAGTACACCTTCAGCACCTTTCCCTCTCTCTTCCTCCTCTGGAATACCAATTATGCGTAGATTATTTCTCTTTAGTGCATCACTTAGTTCTCTAATTTTCCCCTCATACTGCTGGATTTTTTTCTCTCTTTTTCTCAGCTTCCTCTTTTTCCATAATTTTATCTTCTAGTTCACCTATTCTCTCCTCTGCCTCTTCAAATGGTTGTTTACATTTTATTTTGCAGCTCGTTTATAGCATTTTTTTTTAGCTCCTCCTGACTGTTCCTTAGTCCCTTGATCTCTGTAGCAATAGATTCTCTGCTGTCCTCTCTACGGTTTTCAAGCCCAGTGATTAATTTTATGACTGTTATTCTAAATTCACTTTCTGTCATATTGTTTAAATCCTTTTTGATCAGTTCGTTAGCTGTTGTTATTTCCTAGAGATTCTTTTGAGGGGAATTCTTCCGTTTGGTCATTTTGGATAGTCCCTGGAGTGGTGAGGAACTGCAGGGCACTTCCCCTGTGCTGTCTTGAATAACTTGCGTTGGTGGGCGGGGCCGCAGTCAGACCTGATGTCTTCCCCTAGCCCACCGCTGGGGCCACAGTCAGACTTATGTGTGCCTTCTCTTCCCCTCTCCTAGGGGCAGGATTCACTGTGGGGTGGTGTGGCCCGTCTGGGCTATTTGCACACTGCCAGGCTTGTGGTGCTGGGGATCTGGCGTATTAGCTGGGGTGGGTAGGCAAGGTGCACGGGGGCAGGAGGGGCAGGCTCAGCTCACTTATCCTTCAGTGATCCGCTTGTGGGGGGGGGGGGGCTGCGGTACTAGGAGGGAGTCAGACCCGCCGCTGGAGGGATGGATCCGCAGAAGCACAGCGTTGGGTGTTTGCGTGGTGCAAGCAAGTTCCCTGGCAGGAACTGGTTCCCTTTGGGATTTTGGCTGGGGGATGGGTGAGGGAGATGGGGATGGGCTAGGGAGATGGCGCTGGCGAGCACCTTTGTTCCCCGCCAAACTGTACTCTGTTGTCTGGGGCTCAACAACTCTCCCTCCCGTTGTCCTCCAGCCTTCCCGCTCTCTGAGCAGAGCTGTTAGCTTATAACCTTCCAGATGTCAAGTCCCGCTTGCTGTGGAAACACACTCCGTCCGGCCCCTCTGCTTTTGCCAGCCAGACTCGGGGGCTCTGCTTTGCCGGCGGGCTGCCCCTCCACTCCAGCTTCCTCCCACCAGTCCATGTAGCGCGCACCGCCTCTCTGCCCTTCCTACCCTCTTCCGTGGGCCTCTCGTCTGCGCTTGGCTCCAGAGAATCCATTCTGCTAATCTTATGGCAGTTTTCTGGGTTATTTAGGCAGGGGTAGGTGGAATGTAAGTGATCAGCAGGACACGGTGAGCCCAGCATCCTCCTACGCCGCCATCTTCCCTCCTCCAATCTGGGGTTGGGAGGAATCCTAATGTTAACGTTTTGAATCTAAAGAACCTGGAGGAACACCTTTAATTAGAATAAGAAGTGAAGCCAGTAAATGATGCAGGTAAGTAACACAGGAAAACTGTATGCCAGATACATCTAGGAAAACTATGCCACAAAAGGAAAAGAGAGGGAGAACATAATAGGGTGACCAGCAGTCTAGATGGCTTTAGAAAATTTAAGAGGTTTGGTATTTAGAAAAAAACTATTGCCATTGAATTAAATGATTGCGAGGATACAAGTTGCCTTCAAAAAAGCATTTTCAGTTAAGTAATGCTAAGGGAAGCAGGTTTTCAAGGGATTAATGATTGGATGATAAGGAAATGGAAGTAGTGAGTATACACTATTTTAGCAAAAGAGTGGTATGAAAAGGCAAATATTGATGTCTCACTGAAAGTGAATCAATTGTTTCTGTATTTAGGGTGTAGGTGACATTACTTCATAATAACACTCCAAATGGATGTACACAACTAAACAAACCTTTGCAGTGTGAGTAGGAATTAGCCAGAAAAATGTCAAGAAGGTTATATGCAGAGCATTTTAAGTGGAGGGAAGTGAGAAGTTCGATTTTCCCAGAGAACTAAAAGTGGTTTAGCATGTCTGGGCCAGATAGTAAGAAGGGGGAAGAATCGAGAAATGGGACTGGAAAGACAGATGAAGCTCAGATCTTGAAGGTCCATGATTGCCAGTTTAAGGAGTCTGGACTTTTTCGGGAAGGCTCCAGGGAACCATTGAAGAATGTTAAGTAGGGTAATCTTCATGCTCCATTACTGATTCATCATTGCGTGTCAGTTACTTTTCCTATTAAAGGAAATGTTAAGGTTATCAGCTGGATTTCTGCATGATGTGAGTAAGAAGAGTTTGACCACATAATCACATACCAACCATCAGCAGACTAAATTGAGTTGAAGAACCACTGAGCTGTCTTCCAAGAAAGAAGCTTGTGGATGCTCTACACTAGAGGCAAACGCTTTGATCGCAAAAGCATTGATTAACTATAGTGTGCTGTGCATTTAATCTGATTACCTTCTAAACATTTAAAAGTTGTTAAATTACTCCATGTGATGTGGGACGGGGGATGAGGGAATGTTCACTTTTGTTTACCTGAAAGCATAAAAATCTAAATTTTCAGTAACGTTTTTGGTGTGGATATAAATTTTACCTTTTAAAAAAGATTGTATTAACCTCATGTTTCCTTAATAAAAAAATTTTAGAGGAGGCAGTTTAAAATGAGCTTTGAAGGAAACGAAGGAGGTGATTACACAGATTGGAATTGCCAGACATTGTAAGTATGGTAGTAGAATTGGAGGAATTTGTTGTCTGGTGACCTCCATAGTGTTTTCATATGTGAGGACATTCTATACCCCACTCTTCTCCTGTGGAAGGCTAAGACCACCAATGTTAAATCATGGGCAACAGACTCTGGAAACTTCTCTGTCTTAGGGTTGTCTTGTGCGGTGAACTTTCCTGGTCTCAGTTTCATTACCTGTGAAATAACGTTGGACAAAATGAACTCTGAAATCCCTTCCTGCTCCAAGCTTCTTTCGACTTTTGAGCGTGATTCTGTGTTCTTGTCAAATGAAGAGGGCAAAGGGTTGCAGGATGTGCTAAGAGACATTTGTTTTTACTTCATGTGTCAATGCAGTAGTTCTTCCCACATATTTCACAGCACATATTGCTCTTTTTCTCTGGAAGCCACCTTTACTCAGCACATTTTTGGTGAGGGTTCATTATCCTTTGAACAATACCGTATAAACCAGAGAGTCCTAGGGCTTAGAGCAAGGAGCCTTATGGATGTGAGGGGACCAGGAGCAGAGGCCCAAGTGTGCGTGGTATGCAGAGGTCCTTGGTGAACATTTTCTAGCAACCAATGCTTAGCTTTCTTTCCAGAGAAAAGATTTTACAAAGTTTTACATAAGCAAGTTGATAGGTTTAGAGCAATTATGTTTCCTTAAGAATTATGTCCTTGTAAATGACAGTGCTGCATATAAATAAATGAATAATAATGACAAATAGCCTGGATATCTGGCATGTAGCAGTTACCTTTAAATTAATTGAAAAAAAAATTTAATGTTAAAGTGAAATATCTGGAGTGACAAGGCAGTGCACAGTATAATTTCCATCAAATTGCCTTATTCCACTTTCTTCTAAAGAATTTGTCAGCTCAAGTTGATCTAAGGGCATTACTGAATTTGAATTCAAATGTAGTTCAAGCCCCAAGCTTTAAAAACTGAAGTCCTTGGGCTCTGAGCTCCTGATAGGCTTTTGTACCTGAAGATGATAATCCAAATCATATTGAGTCGCCCTACTCCAGGACTTTTCATTTGATGTCAAAGCAACTTCACATTGACAGCGCTTGATCCATCACTAAAATCCAAATAAAGGTACTGTCGCTAGGAAGAAGAAAGTATTTCTTTTGCTAAATATGGCTATACCTTGGCGTATCTTCCATTGACAATGAATGCAGATATAACTTTATCTTGAAAAGTTTATATATAAAGTGTTAGCTAACTGGATCATATATGGGTACTACTTACACACACATACATACATATATAGGCAGAGTCAATATCTGAGGGAGGTGAAAGGAGATTACAGGTGTTTTATTTGTATTTTCTAACTTTTCTATTACAAACATACTGTGTAATAAAGAAAATAAAATTTTCTGTAAATATATAGCAAAGGAGCTTGTCATTTGAGGGAAGCCTATTTTGAATCTGACCATAAAGCAAAGAAATACCTCCTGTTTTCTGAATAAATCTGGATTTTCATTTTATAAAGCCCATTTAAGGTGCAACAAAATGATATAGTCATATCAAGAATGAACAGTTTGCCAAAAGAGAATATGCAATCGCTGAGTGTTCCAGGGGGAGTAAGATCCGGGTTTTGCAAAAGGAAGTTAGTGGATGAATTTTTCATTGAGGTGTATTCCTGGAAGAACTAGACAAGGAAGCAGCTGTGTCAGAAGATTACAATGTGCAAGGGGGTAAGGTAGGTGAGGCAGTGATCGGGAGGGAGGAAGGATGAGTCCTGCTAAGGAGCCCAGTGGAAGGGCTGTAAGTAGCGCTTGTGTTCAGCTGGTATGTATTAATACTGCCAACACGTGTTTAACATGTCAGTTGCTAGGGGCGCCTGGGTGGCACAGTTGGTTGAGCCTCCTGATGTCAGCTCAGGTCATGATCTCATGGTTTGTGAGTTTGAGCCCCGCGTCAGGCTCTGTGCTGACAGCTCGGAGCCTGAAGCCTCCTTCGGATTCTGTGTCTACCTCTCTCTCTTTGCCCCTCTCCTGCTCATACTCTGTCTCTCTCAAAAATGAATAAACGTAAAAAAAAAAAATTTTAAATGTCTGTTGCTAGAGAGCTGCTACTTTGATCCCTAGTTGATCAGGTCCCTCTCCCAGGCTTCTCCATATTCTAGCCACTAAAGGGGTAACAACTCATACCACAAGGGGCACCCAGGCCGCTGGTCTTGTGCAACAGCCAGCATCTGGTCTGAGGCTTGGGAATCTTTTCTGACTGATGAATGCTGGTACTTTTGCCTTTCTAGGTATGGGTTTTGTTCTATTCTGCTTGGAATCCACTGAGTCTCTTAATTCTTATAAGTTGTCAATCACTATGCTAGTCTCTCTTTCGTCTCTTCCTGGCATGGCAATGTTAGAACTTTGTACTGTATTTTCCACATCTCCTATACACTTTTGTGTGTTTCTTTGTCATTCTCTTCTCTCAGTACTACATTCTGTATAAGGTCTTCTGCCCCACCTTCCCATTCATTATTTCTCCCTCACATTGTCAAAATGTTGCAAATATGATCATCGAGTTTTTAATTTCAATTACTGTCATTTTTATTTCTAGTTTGGTTCTTTTTCAGATATGGGATGTAACTTTTTATAGCCTCCATATTATAGTTAATTTCAAGGTTGTGATTTATTTCCACAAACATAGGCATAATTGTTTTTAAACCTGGGTCTTATAGCTAAAGTCTGTATGGGTCTATTTTTTCTGTCTTGTTTTGCTGGTTCTTATTCCCTTGATGCTTGGTTATCTTTGATTGGAGAAGTAACTGGTCACTGTCCTCAAATTATTTATGGGGGTACACCGAAGTCTAGTTTGGATGTGCCCCCACACCCCTAGAGCCTTTATTTTGGTTTTGCCAGGCATCTGGGATCAATAACAACTGAGATCTCTTTACACCAAATTCATGGCTCAAAAGTCTCTGACTCACCCAGGCTAAGTGTACACGCAGTACAAACCCACAAGAGGGTGGTCTGTGGCCACAACTTCTTGAAGATTTTTTTGTTCCTTTTCAATTCTCCTGCCTTGCTAATTGCCAAGGAGAGCTTTCTGGAAGCCCGCTGAGATTGAGGGGCAGCGGCAGCAGATTGAGATCTGGTTTATGCTTAATCCAATGTGTACTAATCTGGGGGAAGTTGTCCGATAATACTCTTCAGGTTCTTTGGGCTCCTGGCCTTACCTGGATCCATCCAGCCTCTAGTGGCCATATCAGTGTTGACAGACACCCTTAAGGGTTTTGATCATCAGTAATCTTCTTACCATCTTGGTAGCATCCAGATATTGGCCTGAAAATTCTTTCTTTCCCCAAGTCTACTTATTTATTTTGAGAGAGAGAGAGAGAGCGCACGCACACATGCACGAACAGGGGAGGGGCAAAGAGAAAGGGAGAGAGAGAGAATCCCAAGCAGGCTCTAAGCTGTCAACATGGAGCCTGACATGGGGCTTGAACTCATGAACCATGAGATCATGACCTGAACCAAAATCAAGAGTGGGTCCCTCAACCGACTGAACCACCCAAGTGCCCTGACCTAAAAATTCTTTATTGTGTTTTCAGAACTTTGGTTATTTTAAGGTAGTAGTGTATTTTTTGTTGGTGCTTTCAGCAAGAGTGCTGATCTGAACAACCTAGGTCACTATTACCTGAAACCAGACACCTCTAGAGAGTTTATAATTTAGTCTTAATAAAAGCATTTTGAGCAGAAAAGACAAAGATGATAAGTTATTCTGATTTAGAATAAAGGAAAGACGTCTAGGCTGAACTGGCAAGGAGGTGTTAACACCAAAGCTACATTTTTAAGGGAGATGAGACAGAAACCTTCCCAGTGCCCCTGAAAATTGACCTCATCTATGGGAGATGTGGCAGTGTAACTCTTTGACATATTTGGCAAGAATTTTCCCCATATTTCTTCATATGCCTATTTTCTCTCAGCATCTCTCAGCTTTGACCCTCCCACAGCCTCTGTTGAATCATCTGTCTCAAACTCTCCCTCCATTCTCTCCACCATTGCTCCCTCCCTCACCTGGATCAAGATATGAGGGAAGCGGTCACCACTATTCCCAGAGTAGAGTAGGATTTTCCCCCAAGCACAAAAAAAAAAAATACACACATATACTTTTTCAAACAATTTCAACATTTTGTGGAATCCATGTTAAAAACCCAAGCACCAAGTCTATGATGTAGACATCGCAATTAAATTCCACAAACATTTCCTGATGACCTATTTTAGGCTAGGAATCATGAAGAATGAGATAAAAAAGACACCATCCCTATCCTAAAGGCCCCTGATCTTATTATGATAATATAATAAAAACATTGTCCTCCTAAATATACCCAGGGGGATTACTCTTCAAGGGACTTTGTAAAATTATTTTCCATGCTTAAAAAAAAAAAAAAAACCAGGAAGTTTGGATGCACTGTCAACTCTATTTGCAGCAAAAAGAGCAAGGGCCTAGCTATAGATTTTAGTGGCCTATATCCACATGGTCAAACAAGTGAAGAATATAATGACCACTCTGCAGGTGTCAGCAGCACTTACACAGAGCCACCTCCCTCTGTACTCTCGGCAGGGAAGGCCACGTTCCCACAGGAAGTTGGAACCAATGGCAGTGGTAAGAAAGCATCCATGGGACACCAAAGAGAAATGCAAACTGTATGTTGCCATCAGGCACACGGCCTGGATAAGAAGAAACGTAAATTTTGCTTTCAGCATTAGCGGAGTAGGCAGAAACACCAGAAATTTAGCCACATCTTCCAACAGTCAAGATTACTGTGAATAGGGCTCTTAATGTCTTAATGCAGCATTAGAACATTTCCCACAGATCAGATATGTTCTCCTTGTCCCATCCCCCAACACTCTCCTTTGCAATTCACTGAAAAGTTGGGTATGGGGCGCCTGGGCAGCTCAGTCGGTTGAGCGGCCGACTTTGGCTCAGGTCACGATCTCGCGGTCCGTGAGTTCGAGCCCCGCGTCGGGACCTGTGCTGACAGCTCGGAGACTGGAGCCTGTTTCAGATTCTGTGTCTCCCTCTCTCTGACCCTCCCCCATTCATGCTCTGTCTCTCTCTGTCTCAAAAATAAACATTAAAAAAAAAATAAAAAAAAAAAGTTGGGTATAAAGTTCCACCCTGAGATTCACCAGTGGGATAAGATGAGGTAAGTTCCTTAGCCTGTGACTACATGGTGGAATTGCATCATACATTTACATTTATGCCAATTCAGCTATTTGAGCTCAGAAATAAAGATAGCTTAAATAATATTAGCAGTACCTCTCTCTTTCTCCTGGGATGAACAGAAACTAGAAGAAGGGAATCTGTTATTTTTTCAAAACACCTCAGTTCTTCTGTATCTTCCACAATAAGAACTATTTCTTCAGTGAATGAGAGTCTAGGTGATTTTCTTATCACATGCTTCTAAATGTGATGCACCTGTTATCTAGAACTAAGGAAACAATCATCAAAGGGAAAAACTGCTATGTTAGATTATTAGGTGCCACTACAGATACAATGAAGATCCCTGCTATCCAGTAGCCTTCACTGCCTGTACTGAGCTCCATGAAGAAGGTGAAAACCAAAGACAAAAGGAGCACCCACGACAAAAGAAGGAGGCTAGCATCCATCAGCCTGAGGAGATTAAAAAACCTTCCTGGAGGAGGAGACACTTTAGAATGGGCCAGATTATTTCACAGTTGACCATGTGTCACAGAGGTTGGTGCTTTCCAGCCAACAACTCCGAGAACATCTGCATTTTATAGATGAAAAATCTCATGGTCACAAAGATTAAGTAACTTGCCTAAGTTCACACAATATGTGCTAGAGCTGGGCTTCAAACCAGGCAGATACTGTAAGGTAACATTCCTACCTCTTACAAGGATAATGTTAAGTTAACTAGGTTCTTAGAACACTTAATAATAAATGAGCACTCAGTAAATATTAATTATCTTCCCTTTTGCCCCTATGTCATCCCTCTACAGCACCTAGGTCAGAAGCATATGTTCAATATAAAGGTCAAGAGAAAGTGGAGTGGAGGATGGGTTGAACTGTATAGGGCAGGAAAGTGGTACAAATCAGTGGGGCTTGCCAGTGGCCTCAGTGCAGATCCCACGTAAAGATTTCTCAGGACATAAAATCAATATATAGAAATCTATTGCATTTCTAAACACTAATAACTAATTATCAAAAGGAAAATTAAGAAAAAATCCCGTTTACAATTGCATCAAAAATAACAAAAACCTAGGAATAAATTTAATTATTTAATAAATTTAATAAGTTTAATCGAGAAGGTGGAAGACCTATACACTGAAAACTATAAGACATTGTCAAAAGGAATTGAAGATAACACAAATAAATGGAAAGATATTCTGTACCCATGGTTTGGAAGAATTAATATTGTCAAATGTCCATACTATCCGTAACAGTCTGCAGGTTCACTGCAATCCTGGCCAAAATTCCAGCGGCGTTTTTCACAGAAATAGAACAATCCTAAAATTTGTATGGAACCACAAAAGACCCCGAGTAGCCAAAGCAATACTGACAAAGAAGGATGAAGCTGAGACATCACATTTCTTAATTTCAACCTATATTACAAAGCTGTAGTAATAAAAATAGTGTGGTACTGGCATAAAAACAGACATGTAGATCAATGGAGCAGATCAGAGAGCCCAGAAATAAACCCACACATATACGGTCAATTAATTTATGAAAAGAAGCCAAGAACATACAATGTCCTCTAATAAATGGCGTTAGGCAAACTGGAAGGCCACATACAAAAGAATGAAACTGGACCACTATCTTATACTACACACAAAAAATGACTTAATATGGGTTCAAGACTTGAATTTAAGATCTGAAACCATGAAACTCCTACAAGAAAACGTAGGCTGTAAGCTCTATGACATTGATCTTGGTGATAATTTTTTGGATTTGAGCCCCAAAGCAAAGGCAACAAAAGCAAAAGTAAACAAGTGGGACTATCATTCTAAAAAGCTTCTGCACAGCAAAGGACACCACAACACACTAAAAGGCAACCTACAAAATGGGAGAAAATATTTGCAAATCAGGTATCTGCTAAGAGGTTAATATCCAAAATATATAAAGGAGCCATACTTAATAGCAAAACCAAAACCAAACAAACATAAAACCAATCCAATTAAAAAATGGACAGAAGACCTGAATAGCCATTTTTCCAAAGATGACATGCAAATGACCAACATGAAAAGATTCTCAGCATCACTAATCATCATAAATCAAAACTACAATGAGATACCACCTCATACGTGTTAGAATGGCTCTTATTAAACTATTATCACATGTTGGTGAGGATGTAGAGAAAAAGAAATCTTTGTGAACTGTTGGTGGGAATGTGATTTGTTGCAGCCACGATAGAAAACAGTGTGAAGGTTTCTCAAAAAATTAAAAATAGAATTACCCCATGATCCAGCACCACTATTGAGGATTTATCCAAAGAAAATGAAAACACTAACTCAAAAGGATAACTGCACCCCCATGTTCATTGCAGCATTATTTACAGTAGCCAAGATATGGACTCAACCCAATTGTTCAAAAACGAATTAATGGATAAAGAGATTGTGGTGTGTGTGTGTGTGTGTGTGTGTGTGTGTGTGCGCGCGTGTGCGCGTGCGCGCAGTGGAATATTATTCAGCCATAAAAAAGAATGAAATCTTGCCATTTGTGATAACATGGATGTGTGGATGCACCTTGAAAGCATTTTGCTTAAGTGAAGTAAGTCAGAGAAAGACAAATACCATGTGATCTCACTTATATGGAATCTTAAAAAAAAAAAAAAAAAGCTCAACCTCATAGATACAGAGAAGTGTCTGTAGTGGCCAGAGGCAGGGGATGAGGAGTGTGGGTAAAAGGGGTCAAAAGTACAAACTCATAGTTATAAAATCATTGAGTCATAGGGATGTAACGTGCATCATGGTGACTATAGTTAATAACACTGTACTGCATATTTGAAAGTTGCTAAGAAAGTAGATCTTAAAAGTTCTTATCACAAGAAAAAAAATTCTATAGTCACGTATGGTGATGAATGTTAACTAGATTTACCGTGGTGATCACTTCACAATATATACAAATATTGAATCATTATATTGTACACCTGAAACTAATATAATGTTGTATGTCGATTATATCTCAATAAAAAGGAATGAAAACTTGAAAAAAAGATTTCCAGCTGGTCTTCAATTACTATTACTGAAGAGTTGAAAATAAGGCCTTCACTGGGACATCCAAACCTACTATATATATATTTGTTGATTGATTTCTAAAAAACACTTATACACACACGTGGTATATACATGATATAGTGTATATTAATAAGTATATATATATATATTTAAATTGGATATTACATGGGAGTAGTTATTTTTATTTTATCTTTTTCTAACTCATATACAGTGAGCATTGTTGTTTTAGCTGCCTGTATACCCTTCCTTTTTGAGGAAATCCCCATTCCCTGGCAGCTTGAGCTCAAGCATGGCCACGTAGCCTCATTACAATTTATATAGGGTGCTTCTATCTGTGCTGACCTTGAGAGGCTGGTCAGCTGGTGGTAATTTGCAGAGGGAGTCCAGCAGCATGGAGGGCATGACCAGGCCATGAAGTACAGCAGTGCCCATGGAGAAGATACAGAGGCAGTGATACCCATGGTGCTTGCAGAGGCCACGGTGCTGTGTTGAGCAAACAGATCCTGTGGTGGGATAATGGTTAGGCCTTCTTCCTCAGCCATTATACTTCTGATACATGTCTAGAGTCAGTCTATGTTGTTTTTAATCAAGAGTCCTGCTTAGTGTGGTATCCAATAGCCTGCTCACAAACAAAAGATGGTCTGATGGTCTCGACAGTAATTTTGAAACCTGAAGGAAAGCCCCAAATATCACATTGATTTTAACAATAGCCAAAGTGAGTTTGGGATGGCTAGTAACCATTCCAAATTGGCCTTGGGTTAGGTTACCATTTATGGAAATAATACTTCTTTCTCCCTAGATATATGGGTGGCAAGAAAACAATCAGAGTCAATCATAAAACCAGGCCTGACCCTTGGCTCTATGTGGTTCAGTTGGTTTCTTGGCTCATTCCTTATTTTATCCAAAGCCAGGTCAGATTGTCCGGGTGGAATGTTCATAAAAGCCGAAACCTTACTGTGAACATTTTCTTTAAGGTCAGTGTAATTTACAATCTGTCCAGAGAAGCTTTTAGAGATGTAGAATGTGATGTAGAATGTGACTGTAATCCACAATGCACTCTCATTACCCTTCCCTCCTATTAGAAATTGATTCTGGCACAGTTCCTCCAGGTGGAAAGTGACTCTGTCAGCAACTGCTATTTCGTTTTTCACACATTGGTGTTCCCCCTACCAAAGTATTAAAGCCTCCTTAATGTTCCTTTAGGAAAGGTTAAAAGCAGTTATCACTAACATTTGGAGTTTCATATCTCCTTGTTATTTCTACCCTGCTTTGCTCCTTGGGCAATTAGCAATCATGTAGACTGGAAGATCTTTTCCTCAAATTACCTAAACTTGACTGCTCTGTATGCCAAGTGACCTGAAGAAAAACATGCCCAAACAAGGCACCTCACCCCGACTGTGGTTGGCAGCATTTGTCTCCCTTTTCCCCTACCCCTATGGCTCTTCCTTGCACTTTAGGACAAGATAACACTGTCACCAAACTATCTCTGACCCCTTGCAACCTGACTCTAGACAGATCCAGAGAACAAACCGGACTTTATCCACAGAGGAACTGAAGCTGACAAAAAGGATGGTAAGCCCATCTCTGTATGTGGCCATTAGCATTCCCATAACTTTCAGAGTATTAGATAGTGTGATGATTAATTTTGTCAACTTGATGAGATCACAGGGTGCTCAGCCTTTGGGCTAAGTATTATTTCTGGGAGAGTCCGTGAGGGTGTTTCCAGATAAGATTAGCATTTGGATTGGGCCGAGTAAAGCAGATTTCCCTTCTCAACATGGGCCGGCATCATCCAATCTGTTGAGGGTCTGAAAAGAACAGAAAAATGGAGGAAAAGAAAATTTTCTCCCTGCCTGACTGCTTGAGCAGAGACATCCATCTTCTCCTGCCCTCAGGCTGAGACTTATACCATCAACTCCCTTGGTTCTTAGGCCTTTGGACTTGGATTAAATTACACCACTGGCGTTCCTGGGTCTCTCACTTGCAGACAGCAGATCATGGGACTTCTCAGCCTCCATAGTCAAGTGAGCCAATTCCCCACAATAAAGCTCTTTTTATAAATATTCTATTGGCTCTGTTTCTCTGAAGAACTCCGACTGATACAGATAGTGTCTCTTAATAGTGCCTATGGTGCTCCTTCCTGATTCCATGCTTTTTAATCTGTTTAAATTCATGCATACCCCCTTTGGGTAAATATAAAATATTCTTTCACCCCCTATGTTGAACATTACATTTTTCACAAGTAGGTGTTAAGTTTAATTTTCATTAAACTTATTCATTTTTAAAGTCTCCAAATATGGAAGCATATTGAAAGTGTCTTTTAAAAATGAAGTAGATGGCACAAAAACAGACACATAAACCAATGGAATAGAATAGAAACCCCAGAACTAGACCCACAAACGTATGGCCAACTCATCTTTGACAAAGCAGGAAAGAACATCCAATGGAAAAAAGACAGCCTCTTTAACAAATGGTGCTGGGAGAACTGGGCAGCAACATGTAGAAGGTTGAAACTAGACCACTTTCTCACACCATTCACAAAAATAAACTCCAAATGGATAAAGGACCTAAATGTGAGACAGGAAACCATCAAAACCTTAGAGGAGAAAGCAGGAAAAGACCTCTCTGACCTCAGCCGTAGCAATCTCTTACTCGACACATCCCCAAAGGCAAGGGAATTAAAAGCAAAAGTGAATTACTGGGACCTTATGAAGATAAAAAGCTTCTGCACAGCAAAGGAAACAACCAACAAAACTAAAAAGCAACCAACGGAATGGGAAAAGATATTCGCAAATGACATATCGGACAAAGGGCTAGTATCCAAAATCTATAAAGAGCTCACCAAACTCCACACCCGAAAAACAAATAACCCAGTGAAGAAATGGGCAGAAAACATGAATAGACACTTCTCTAAAGAAGACATCCAGATGGCCAACAGGCACATGAAAAGATGTTCAGCGTCGCTCCTTACCAGGGAAATACAAATCAAAACCACACTCAGGTATCACCTCACGCCAGTCAGAGTGGCCAAAATGAACAAATCAGGAGACTCTAGATGCTGGAGAGGATGTGGAGAAACGGGAGCCCTCTTGCACTGTTGGCGGGAATGCAAATTGGTGCAGCCGCTCTGGAAAGCAGTGTGGAGGTTCCTCAGAAAATTAAAAATAGACCTACCCTATGACCCAGCAATAGCACTGCTAGGATTTATCCAAGGGATACAGGAGTACTGATGCATAGGGCCACTTGTACCCCAATGTTCATAGCAGCACTCTCAACAATAGCCAAATTATGGAAAGAGCCTAAATGTCCATCAACGGATGAATGGATAAAGAAATTGTGGTTTATATACACAATGGAGTACTACGTGGCAATGAGAAAAAATGAAATATGGCCTTTTGTAGCAACGTGGATGGAACTGGAGAGTGTGATGCTAAGTGAAATAAGCCATACAGAGAAAGACAGATACCATATGGTTTCACTCTTATGTGGATCCTGAGAAACTTAACAGGAACCCATGGGGGAGGGGAAGGGAAAAAAAAAAAAAGAGGTTAGAGTGGGAGAGAGCCAAAGCATAAGAGACTGTTAAAAACTGAGAACAAACTGAGGGTTGATGGGGGGTGGGAGGGAGGAGAGGGTGGGTGATGGGTATTGAGGAGGGCACCTTTTGGGATGAGCACTGGGTGTTGTATGGAAACCAATTTGTCAATAAATTTCATATATAAAAAAAATAAATAAAAATAAAAATGAAGTAGATTCCCTAGAGATTTGTGCCAGCCTCTATAGGGAGGAGGCCCCTGGTTAGCAGTCATGGATGAAGAAAAACATAATGGGTCAGCCCAATAGCATCTCAACTTTCTTATTGCCATCCACTTTAAATATTTTTTATGTTTATTTTTATTTTTTTTGTTTTTGAGAGAAAGAGCATGAGCAGGGTAGGTGCAGGGAGAGAGGGAGACACAAAATCCAAAGCAGGATCCAGGCTCTGAGCCATCAGCACGGAGCCCAATGCGGGGCTCAAACCCACAAACCGTGAGATCACGACCTGAGCTGAAGTCGGACGCTCAACCAGCTGAGCCACCCAGGCGCCCCACTGCCATCCACTTTAAATACCAAGCAGCCTTTCCAGATTTCCCTTCAAGGAGAAACAGCCCTGTGACATGTTATCACAGCAGTGGCAGGTAAGTGGACTTCTTCTGTTTTGCTTTCCTAACAAAGGGACAGACACAGCTGACTCCATCTCTTCATGTCTTCTTACCTTGGGGAAGTTTGCCACCTCTAGCAACGTCGGTCTTTTTAACGTAAAATGATAATAGCACCTAATTCATAAATTGCTGCAAGAGTTACAAACATATTATAAATGAGGATAACTTTCAAAAAACATTAACCCATTTTTTGCACCTCATGTTTCCTTTTACCCTTTGTGCTACAACTTTCCCATCCCCCAATACCCTTATTCATGGTCAACTACTCTATGATTACTACCCTAGGGATGAGATGTCCTGGTGAAAACAGATATACAAGGAATCCCTTCTAGTCACTGAGTAGGTAGAGGTGAGAAAAGAAAGGACTCAGGACATAGACTAGAGAATTCAACAATTCAAGATGTTTTAAAATTTGTAAATATTAGTACTTGACTTCCACTTCTAAGAAAATGAAGTAGATGTACTTTTCTTATGCCTCTTTCTAAGTATAACAGACCAGCTAGGCACCTCAGGACCCAAATAATGACACAATGGTGAGTTCCTCAATTTTTTCTTTTTCTTTTTTGTACTATATATCCCATACTTGGAGCTGAAGAAGCCAGCAACCTGTAAACACCAATGGGCACAAACAAAAAAAGCCCTAATAAAAGTTTGTTCTCACTAACCAATGGACCAGGAAAGGGACGGCCTAGAAAGAAAGCAAGCTTTTCGATGCTAACTCCTTCACTCTAGCCAAACACCACAGAAAAACTACTATGTCAGTAAAGACTAAGTAGTGAGCCTAGACTTCCACCTTCACCAAGCTGCAATGAGATGTCCCGACCCTCTTGCTGTAGTGATATCAGAAGAGAGCTGAAAGTTTATCTTCACTGGATAATAAGGAGGCCCACCCCACCACAGGGTCAGCAGAGACCATACAGGAGCATTGACTTCCACATCTACCTGTCATTAATGAGGTACTCTTCCTTCCCAGTGGGGTGGTAAAAGAGGAGGCCTAGTGGAGAGTTAGCCATAAGGAGGCCACCCTCTCCTCCATCCCCATGTTATTAGTGGAGGCCATGTGGGACAATAATGAGATGTTCCTACCCCTCCAAGCTAGATAGGTATCAGTAGGGCCTAGTGGCAATCTAGAACTCCTACCTCCATCTAACAGTAACAAGGAGCTCCCCCCTACCCTACTCTCAGATATCAATGGAGGTTAAGTGGTGACCCTGGACTTCCACCTGTAACTGGCAATAATGAGATGCCCTTCTTTCCTTTGACCCCCAGCCACTAGAGTAGTATCAGAGGATGTCAGCTAAAATAGAAGGTTAAAATAAGAGTCAAACAAAATAGAAAGTTAAAATAAGAGTCAAACATAATACTCAAAATGTCCAGATTTCAATTGAAAATCATACACCATAACATGAACTAGGAACATTTCAAAGTGAATGGAAAAAGACAATCAATAGATGTCAACACCAAGATGTCTGAAATGGTAGAATTATGTGACAAAGAGTTTAAAGCAGTCATGATAAAAATGCTTCATGAGCAATTATGAACATGCTTGAAACAAATGAAAAGTAAAGACAAAGTCTCAGTAAAGAAACAAAGAAGAATATTTGTATCATTAGAATCCTGGAAGGAGAGGAAAAACAGAATGAGGCTGATAAAATATTCAAAGAAATAATATCTGGAAACTTACCAATTTGCCAAAAGACATAAACCAACAGATTCCAGATACTGAGAACTCCAAACATGATAGACCCAAAGAAATCCTTACCAAGAGTACATCATAGTCAAATTTTGGAAAATTAAAGACAAAGAAAAAAAATCTTGAAAGCAGTAAGAGAAAAACGACACTTATAGGGAAAAGACAATTTGAAAGACAGTTTTCTCATCAGAAACCATGGAGGCAATGAAAATAGATCTACCCTATGACCCAGCAATAGCACTGCTAGGAATTTACCCAAGGGATACAGGAGTGCTGATGCATAGGGGCACTTGTATCCCAATGTTTATAGCAGCACTTTCAACAAGAGCCAAATTATGGAAAGAGCCTAAATGCCCATCAACTGACAAATGGATAAAAAAGATGTGGTTTATATATACAATGAAATACTACTTGGCAGTGAGAAAGAATGAAGTCTGGCCATTTTTAGCAATGTGGATGAAACTGGAGGGTTTTATGCTAAGTGAAATAAGTCATACAGAGAAAGACAGATACCATATGTTTTCACTCTTATGTGGATCCTGAAAAACTTAACAGAAGACCATAGGGGAGGGGAAGGGGGGGAAAATTACAGACAGAGAAGGAAGCAAACTATAAGAGACTCTTAAATACTGAGAACAAACTGAGGGTTGATGGGGGGTAGGAGAGAGGGGAAAGTGGGTGATGGGCATTGAGGAGGGCACCTGTTGGGATGAGCGCTGGGTGTTATATGGAAACCAATTTGACAATAAATTATATTTAATATAAAAAAAGAAAGTAGCACATTTTTCATATGCTAAAAGAACTATAAACCCAGAATCCTGTATCCAGCAAAAATAGCCTTCAGGATTGAAGGGAAAAATCAAGACATTCTCAGATGAAGGAAAATTAAGAAAATTTGTCACCAGCAGGCCTACTCTAAAAGAATGGCCAAAGGAATTTCTCACAACAGAAATGAAATGATAAGCAAAAGAACGGTGAAACATCAGGAAAGAAAAAAAACCCACAGCAAACAAAAATATGGGTAAACACAATAGACTTTTCTTTTCTCATTTTTCTATATTATGTTTGATAATTAAAGCAAAACTTTTACCACTTTCTTCTATTGGTCTAAATGCATGTGGAGGAGCTATTTAAGACAATTATATCATAGGTGGGAGAGGGTAAAAATATGTGAAGGGAGATAAAGTTTCTACACTTCACTTGAAGTGATAAAATGATATCAGTAGATTGTGATGTTATACATACGTAGTGTAACACCTGGACTAACCACTAAAAAAGCTATACAAGGAGATATAGTAAAAAAAAAAAAAACCCAAAAAACAAAACAAACAAACAAACAAACAAACAAACCCCAACCATAATGGAAGCCACAGCAATCTTGAGAAAGAAAAACAAAGGTAGAGGTGTCACACCACTAGATTTCAAGGTACACTACTTTGATTTCTATGTAATGATGCTTGCACAAAAATAGACACATAGAGTGGTAGAACAGAATAGAGAGCCATGCTTATTTGGCCAATTAATCTATGACAAAGAAGGTGAGAATATACAATAGGGGAAAATCGTGTCTTCAATGAATGGTTCTGGGAAAACTGGACAGCCACATACAAAAGAATGAAAGTGGACCCCTTTTTATTCCATACACAAAAATAAACTCAAAATGGATTAAAGACCTAAATGTGAAAACATAAAACTCCTAGAAGAAAACATAGGCAGTAATCCCTTTGACATCAACCATAGCAACATTTTTCTAGATATGTCTCCTTACACAAGGGAAATAAAAGTAAAAAGAAACTATTGGGACTACAACAAAATAAAAAAAAAAGCTTTTCTACAGAGAAGAAAACCATTAACAAGGTGAAAAAGCAACCTACTCAATGGGAGAAGATATTTGCAAATGATATATCTGATGAGAGGTTAATATCCAAAATGCATAAAGAACTTGTACAATTCAACACCAAGGAAACAAATAGTCTGATTAAAAATTGGCAGAGGACCTAAATAGACATTTTTTTCAAAAACATACAGATGAGCAACAGACACGTGAAAAGACACTCAACATTACAGTCATCAGGGAAATACAAATCAAAACCACAGTGAGCTATTACCTCATACCTGTCAGAATGGCTCATATCAAAAGGACAAAAAATAACAAGTGCTGGTGAGGATGTGGAGAAAAAGGACACCTTATGTACTGTTGAGAGGAATGTAAATTGATGCAACCACTATACAAACCAGTATGGAATTTCCTATAAAATTAAAAATGGAAATACCACATGACCCAGTAATTCCACTACAGGGTATTTACCCGAAGAAAACAAAAACACTATTTTTTTTAAGTCTATTTATTTATTTGGGGGGGGAGGGGCAGAGAGAGAAGGAGAGAGAGAATCCCAAGCAGGCTCTGCACTGTCAGAACAGAGCCTGACATGGAGCTCAAACTCATGAACTGGGAAATCATGACCTGAGCCAAAACCAAGAGTTGGGTGTTTAACCAACTGTGCCACCCAGGCACCCCACGAAAACACTAATTTGAAAAGATATATGCACCCTTATGTTTGTTGCAGTAATACTTATAATAGCCAAGATGTGGAAGCAACACAAGTGTCTACAAATAGATGATTGAATAAAGATGTGACATATATACAACAAAATATTATTCCGTCATGAAAAGAATGAGATTTTGCCATTTGCAACAACATGGATGGACCTAGAGCGTATTGTGCTAAGTGAAATCAGTCAGACAGAGAAAGACAAACACCATATCATTTCACTTACATGTAGAATCTAAAAAAATAAAACAAAGGAACAAACAGAAAACAAGTTTCTGGGTTCTCTATCCTGTTCCATTGGTCTACGTGTCTGTTTTTGTGACAGCACCATACTGTCTTGATGATTACAGCTTTGTAATACAGCTTGAAGTCTGGAATTGTGCTGCCTGCAGCTTTGGTTTTCTTTTTCAGATTTCCTTTGGCAATTGATTGATTTGTGGATATTGAACCAGCCCTGCGTCTCAGGGATAAATCCCACTTGATCATGGTGAATAATTCTTTTAATGTATTGTTGGATCTGGTTGGCTAGTATCTTGTTGAGAATTTTTGCATCCATGTTCATCAAGGAAATTGGTCTGTAGTTCTCCTTTTTAGTGGGGTCTTTGGTTTTGGAATCAAGGTAATGCTGGCCTTGTAGAATGAGTTTGGAAGTTTACCTCCCATTTCTATTTTTTTGGAACAGCTTCAAAAGAATAGGGTTAATTCTTCTCTAAATGTTTGGTAGAATTCCCCCTGGAAATCCATCTGGCCCTGGACTCTTGTTTGTTGGGAGATTTTTGATTACTAATTCAATATCTTTACTGGTTATAGGTCTGTTCAAATTTTCTATTTCTTCCTGTTTCAGTTTTGGTAGTTTATATGTTTCTAAGAGTTTGCCCATTTTTTCCAGATTGCCCAATTTGTTGGCATATAATTGCTCATAATATTCCCTTCTTATTGTTTGTATTTCTGCAATGTTGGTTATGGTCTCTCCTCTTTCATTCATGATTTTATTTATTTGGTTCCTTTCTCTTTCCTTTTTGAGAAGTCTGGCTAGAGATTTATCAATTTTGTTAATTCTGTCAAAGAACCAGTTCCTGATTTCATTGATCTGTTCTAATGGTTTTGTTTTGTTTTGTTTTTGGTATCATTGATTTCTACTCTAATCTTTATTATTTCCTGTCTTCTACTGGTTTGGGGTTTTATTTGCTGTTCTTTTTCTGGCTCTTTAAAGTGTAAGGTTAGGTTGTGTATCTGAAATCTTTCTTCCTTGTTTAGGAAGGCCTGAATTGCTATTATTTCCCTCTTATGACCGCCTTTGCTGCATCCCAGAGGTTTGGGGCTGTCATATTTTCATTTTCATTGGCTTCCATGTACTTTTTAATGTCCTCTTTAATTTCTTGTTTCACCCATTCTTTTTTTTTTTTGTATGACGTTCTTTAATCTCCAAGTATTCATGGTCTTTCCAAACTTTTTCTTGTGGTTGATTTCAAGTTTCATAGCATTGTGGTTTGAAAATATGCATGGTATGATCTCTATCTTTTTGTACTTGTTTAGGGCTGATTTATGTCCAAGTATGTGATCTATTCTGGAGTATGTTCCACGTGCACTCGAGAAGAATGTGTATTCTGCTGCTTTAGGATGAAATGTTCTGAATATATCTGTTAAGTCTATCTGGTCCAGTGTGTCATTCAAAGCCATTGTTTCCTTGTTGATTTTCTGCTCAGATGATATGTCCATTGCTGTAAGTGGGGTGTTGAAGTCCCCTACTATTATGGTATTATTATCAATGAGTGTCTTTATGTTTGTGACTAATTGATTTATATATTTGTGTGCTTTCACTTTGGAGGCATAAATGTTTACAATCCTTAGATCTTCTTGGTGGATACAGCCCTTACTTATGATATAATGCCCTTATTCCCCTATTTTACAGTCTTTATTTTATTTTATTATTTTTAATATGAAATTTATTGTCAAATTGGTTTCCATACAACACCCAGTGCTCATCCCAACAGATGCCCTCCTCAATGCCCATCACCCACTTTCCCCTCCCTCCCATCCCCCCATCAACCCTCAGTTTATTCTCAGTTTTTAAGAGTCTCTTATGGTTTGGCTCCCTCCCTGTCTAACTTTTTTTTTTCTTCCCTTCCCCTTCCCCATGGTCTTCTGTTAAGTTCCTCAGGGTCCACATAAGAGTGAAAACATATGGTATCTGTCTTTCTCTGTATGACTTATTTCACTTAGCATAATACCCTCCAGTTCCATCCATGTTGCTACAAAAGGCCATATTTCATTCTTTCTCACTGCCAAGTAGTATTTCATTGTATATATAAACCACAACTTCTTTATCCATTCATCAGTTTGATGGACATTTAGGCTCTTTCCATAATTTGGCTATTGTTGAGAGTACTGCTATAAACATTGGGATACAAGTGCCCCTATGCATCAGTACTCCTGTATCCCTTGAGTAAATTCCTAGCAGTGCTATTGCTGGGTCATAGGTAGATCTATTTTTAATTTTTTGAGGAACCTCCACACTGTTTTCCAGAGTGGCTGTACCAGTTTGCATTCCCACCAACAGTGCAAGAGGGTTCCCATTTCTCCACATCCTCTCCAGCATCTATAGTCTCTTGATCTGTTCATTTTTCAGTCTTTATTTTAAAATGTAGTTTGTCTTGGGGTGCCTGAGTGTCTCAGTCGGTTAAGTGCCCTACTTCGGCTCAGGTCATGATCTCACAGTTTGTGAATTTGGCTCTGTGCTGGCAGCTCAGAGCCTGGAGCTTTCTTCAGATTCTGTGTCTCCCTCTGTCTCTGCCCCTCCCCTGCTCACACTCTGTCTCTCTCTCCCTCAAAATAAATAAACATTAAAAATAAATAAATAAAATGTAGTTTGTCTGTTATAAGTATGGCTACTCCAGCTTTCTTTCGGTGACCATCAGTGTGATAGATGGTTTTCCATCCCCTTACTTTCAATCTAAAGGTGACTTTAGGTCTAAAGTGTGTCTCTTGGAAGCAGAATATAGATGGGTCTTGTTTTCTTATCCATTCTGATACCCTATGTATTTTGATTGGAGTGTTTAGTCCATTGACATTTAGAGTGATTACTGAAAGATATGAATTTAGTGCCATTGTGTTGCCTGTAGAGTTGGAATTTTTGGTGATGTTCTCTGGTCCTGTCTAATCTTTGTTGCTTTTGGTATTTTTTGTTTTATTTCATCTTTTCTCCACTCAGAGAGTCCTCTTTAAAATTTCTTGCAGGACAGGTTTAGTGGTCACAAACTCCTATAATTTTTGTTTGTCTGGGAAACTTTTTACCTCTCCTTCTATTTTTTTAATGTTTTTTAAAATTTATTTTTGAGACAGAGACAGAGCATGAGTAGGGGAGGGGCAGAGAGAGAGGGAGACATAGAATCTGAAACAGACTCCAGGCTCTGAGCTGTCAGCACAGAGCCTGATGCAGGACTTGAATTCATGGACTGTGAGATCATGACCTGAGCTGAAGTCGGCCACCCAACCAACTGAGCCACCCAGGTGCCCCTCTCTCCTTCTATTTTGAATGACAGCCTTGCTAGATAAAGAATTCTTGGCTGCATATGTTTCTGATTCAGCACATTGAATATATCCTGCCACTTCTTTCTGCCAAGTTTCTGTGGATAGGTTTGCTGCAAACCTGATCTGTCTTCCCTTATAGATTAAGGACTTTTTTTCCCTTGCTGCTTTCATAATTCTTTCTTTGTATATTTTGTGAATTTGACTATGACATGATTTGTTGATGGTCAGTTTTTGTGGAATCTAATGGGAGTTCTCTGTGCTTCTTGGATTTTGATGTCTGTGACTTTCCTCAAATTAGGAAAGTTTTCTGATATAATTTGTTCACATAAAACTTCTGCCCATTTTTTCTATCTCTTCATCTTCTGGGACTCCTATGATTTAGATGTTATTCCTTTTTAGCAAGTCACTGAGTTCTCTAATTCTTGTATTGTGCTCTTTTGCCTTAGTTTCCCGCTTTTTTTCTGCTTCATTATTCTCTATAATTTTGTCTTTTGTATTGCTCATTCGCTGCTCTGCTTCATCCATCCTTGCTGCCATAGCATCCATTTGAGATTGCATTTTGCTTATAACATTTTATTTTATTATTTTTTTAATGTTTATTTATTTTTGACAGAGAGGGAGAGAGGGAGAGAGGGAGAGAGGGAGAGAGAGAGAGAGAGAGAGAGAGAGAGAGAGAGAAAGCATGAGTGGGGGTGGCAGAGAGAGAGGGAGACCCAGAATTCAAAGCAGTCTCCAGGCTCTGAGTTGTCAGCACAGAGCCTGACTTGGGGCCCAAACTCACAGATTGAGAGATCATGATCTGAGCTGGAGTTGGACACTCAACCAATCGAGCCACCCAGGAGCCCCACACTTAAAGCATCTTAAATTTCATCCTGACTATATTTTACTTCTTTTATCTCCACATAAAGGGATTCTATGTTTTTTTCAACCCCAGCTAGTATTCTTATTGTGGTTCTAAATTCTAGTTCAGACATCTTGCTTATATCTGTGTTGATTAAGCTCTTGGCTATCATTTCTTCCTGTTCTTTCTTTTGGGGTGAATTCCTTCATTTTGCCATTTTGGAGGAAGAAAAAGAATAAAATCAAGAATTAAAAACAACACAAAAAAATCAAATAAAGGAAGCTATATGCTACATGTGTTATGGTCTGGTTGTTGAAAGAAGCTTGATAGAATGGAGAAAAAAGGGAAAGAAAAAAGAAAAGAAAAGAAAAAAATATAAAAGGTAAGAAAAATTTTAAAAATGTATAGAATAAAATGGAATGAAGTGAAATATAATAAAAAATTTATAAAAAATTAAAAATATAGTAAAAAGAATGAAAAAAATCTTAAAGAAAATAAAAAATAAAATTTTCTCTTTCTGTATCCAAGAAAAAGGGGAAAAAAACAATTTAAACAAAGACAGAAGCAACAAACAAACAAACAGACAAAACCAAATAGATGAGCCAACAAACAGAACGAAACCCAAATTGTTACATCCAGTTTCCCCTAGAACTCAAACTATGAAGCACTCTATAGTCCATACACTAAGCTGCTGGAGAGAGTTGTGCTGATCTAGGGCATGTGTTTGCAGAGCGCAGCTGGGTGAAGCTTGGCGTAATGGCTCCATTCTCCACTAGGTGTCCTGGCTTAGCTTACTGGGGTGTATCAGTTTCGTGTGTATGCGCATGGTCAGGAAGGTGGAAATGGCTTCACCCAGGTTCCTAGTCTCTGACGCTGGAACTATGTGCTTTCACGAACCCACAATCAAGCACTCCTCCTTTTTCTCAGACTTCCATCCATTCCTCAATTCTACCCCGTCCATGTCCAAGATGTCAGCCTGCCAGGTGGCACCTCCCTCCAGAGTTTTATCCTAGATGTGGCTGTGTTTCCAAACCCCTCACTTCAGAGAACCCTGTGGCTTGTATTCACTCTAACCCTCTAGGGGAGGGCTTCGCTGAGCAATGGTCAGGTGCCGGCTTGCTCCAGAAAACGTTTGTGCAATCCCCTAGCAGCAGAGGTTCAAAGATTACAGCAAACCACAACACACAGACAGTGCCAGGTTTCACCACATTCTGATGTCTTTGTCCCAATACCAGCAAACATGGTTGCTCCCTGGGGTCTTCTGGGACATTTGCCTGTGGACAAGCTGTATGGCCACTACCAAATGCCCTCCAAGGAGTTGAACCTCTTCCTCCCATGTGGCCCATGGACCCTTCAGACACTGCTACCCACTCCTGGGGACTCACCCTGCTTCTTCACCAAAGCACTGCCAGGTATTGAGCTCCAGAATTTCCAACTCTGTTT
The DNA here is from genome assembly GCF_018350175.1 of Felis catus. Taxonomy (NCBI): domain Eukaryota; kingdom Metazoa; phylum Chordata; class Mammalia; order Carnivora; family Felidae; genus Felis; species Felis catus. The sequence goes on along the minus strand of NC_058376.1, from coordinate 123,660,343 downwards.
TATAGAAGCCTTATGGTATTGAAACCCTCTCATTTCTCCCTGTCAATGGTTTTGGGGAACATATTTCTTGTTCAGTCCCTTGTGAATTTTTGTTCTTTCTCTACAGTTACTTTTGGGGGGAGTACTTTTCCTGTACTCTCCAGCTGCACTGCACTCTTCCTGCCTTCTCACTGTCCTCTCTCTGCAAAAACAGCTCCCTCCACAGCTTTTCTTTCCCTCAGATCACCTCTCTGTACTGTATACCTGCTGAGTTCTGTGACTCAAGTCATTCAGATTGTTGTGTTAATCCTCAGATCAATTCCCTACATGTGCAAAATGGTTTGGTGTTGATCAAGCTGTCTTTCAGAAACAAGACAAGCTAAGAACTTCTATGCTGCTCCACCATCTTGAAAAACCCAAATGGATTTTTTTTTAAGTAAGCTCTATGCCCAATAGGGGACTTAAACTCATGACCTTGAAATCAAGTGTTGCATGCTCTACTGACTGAGGCAGCCAGGTTCTCCCAAAATGGAATTCTTAAAAAAGTTCAAGTAACCCACAGGAAGGCAGGAAAAAAGGAACAGAAAAGTGAAAAGCAGAGCAAAAAGGAAACAAAAAATAAAATGAAAACTTAAGTTTTGACAGATCAATAATTACATTAAATATAAATTTTCTAAATACACTAATTAAAGGACAAGGATTAGAAGAGTGGATTAAAAACTGACCCAGCTATATGTTGTCTGCAAGAAGTTCATTTGAAATATGACATAGGCAGATTGAAAGTAAAAGGATGGAATAAGATATATCATACACACATTAGTCAAAAGAAAGCAGAAGTAGTTATATTATTTCAGATAAAATATACTTCAGAGCACAGAAAATTGCCAGAGACAGAGACATATAATGATAACAGGATCAATCCACTAAAAAGACACAGCAATCCTAAATAGGTGTACACCAAACATTAGAGCCACAAAGTATGTGAGCCAAAAAGTGATAGAACTAAAAAGAGAATGACACAAACCCACAATTATAATTGGAGACTTCAACACTCCTTTCTCAACAATTGATGAAGCAAAGACAGGAAGTCATCAAGGACACAGAAGAGCTATGAACTCAACACCACCATCAACAAATAAGATCTAATCAACATATACAGACCAGGCTACCAAACAATTCCAGAATACACATTCTTTCCAAACCCACAGAATATGTACCAAGATGGGCCATATCTTGAGCCATAGAACAATTTTTTTTTTAAAAAGTGAAAGAATTTGAAATGATACAGTGTGTGCTTTGACAATTGAGTCAAACTAGAAATCATAACTGAAAGATAACAGGAAACTCTCCAAACACTTGAAAACTAAACAATACACATCTAAATAATCATCAGCCACAGAAGAAGTGTCAAGGGAAAAGAAATCCATTGAATGGAATGAAAATAAAAATAAAAATGAAATGTACCAACATTTTGGAAGCATTGCTGACAGGGAAATTTATAGCACTAAATGCCTACATTAGCAAAGGGGAAAAGTCTCAAATCAGTAATATAAGCTTTCACCTCAAGTACCTAGAAAAAGAAGAGCAAAATAAACCTAAGACAAGAAGGAAAAAGAATTCTGTTCTGTAAGAATAGAAATCAATGAAATTGAAACAGAAAATAATAGAGAAAAATCAATGTAATAAAGAGCTAATCTTTGAAAAGATCAATAAAATAGATAAATCTCTAGCAAGACTGACAGAAAAAAAGAAGGGATACAAATTACCAATATTGGAAATGACCAGGGGCTATCATTAAAGACTTTTCAGTCATCAAAAGGATAATAAAGGAATACTAAAAACAACTCTACATAAATATGAACACTTACACAAAATGGACTAATAAATACAAGAAACAGAAGTGATCACGACTCGTAACTAATATAAAACAGACAATTTGAATAGCTTTATGACTACTAAAGAAATTGAGTCATAATTTTATACCCCCCAAAACATGGGGCGCCTGGGTGGCTCAGTTGGTTAAGTGTCCAACTTTGGTTCAGGTCATGATCTCACGGTTCATGAGTTTAAGCCCCATGTTGGGCTCTGCGCTGACAGCTCAGAACCTGGAGCCTGCTTTGGAGTCTGTGTCTTCCTCTCTCTTTCCTTCCCCTACTCTCTCTCTCTCTCTCTCTCTCTTTCTCTCTCTCTCTCAAAAATAAATAAACATTAAAAAATTTAAAAAAAAGTAGGGGTGCCTGGGTGGCTCAGTCGGTTGAGTGTCCGACTTTGGCTCAGGACATGATCTCACAGTCCATGAGTTTGAGCCCTGAGTCAGGCTCTATGCTGACAGCTCAGAGCCTGGAGCCTGCTTCGGATTCTGTGTCTCCCTCAATCTCTTCCCCTCCCCCCTCATGCTCTCTCTCTCTCTCTCTCTCTCTCTCTCTCTCTCAAAAATAAATGAACATTAAAAATTTTTTTAAAAATTAAAAATAACATAAAACCCCCCAAAATAAAAGCTTCTGGCCCAAATAGTTTCACTGGAGAATTCTACCAAATGTTTATGATGATGATGATGATGATGATGATGATTTGAGAGAAAGCACATGCAAGCAGGGGGGAGGGGCAGAGGGAGGGGGGTGGGAGAGAGAGAGAGGGAGAGAGAGAGAGAGAGAGAATCTTAAGCAGGGTCTACACTCAGCACAGAGAACACAGGTCTCAATCTCATGACCCTAGGATCATGACCTGAGCCAAAACAAGAGTCAGATGCTCAACTGACTGAGCCACCCAGGTGCCCTCCTACCAAATGTTTAAAGAATTAACACTAATTCTGCACAATCTTTTCTAGGAAAAGGAAACAAGATGACTTTCTACTTCACTTTATAAAGCTAGTATTACCCTAATACCAAAACTAGGCAAAAACAATACAAACAATCCCACCCTACAGACTAATATCACTCATGAACTTAAAGACACAAAAAAACCTCATTACAATGATATATTATGGCATATATAATTCAGTCATATATAAGACCATGAAGCCTTGTTATATAGCTACAGTAATCAAGGCTACGTGGTATTGGAGGAGGGATATCCACATAGATCAGTGGGACAGAATAGAGAACCCAGAAATAGATGCACACAAATATGCCTGACTGATTTTAACAAAAGTGCAAAAACAATTCAATTTGTAGAACTTCAGCTCTTTCAACAAATGGTACTAGAGCAGTTGGATATTTATGGGAGAAAAAAAAAGAGGAACTCAGTCTAAGTCTCATTCTTTCTTCAAAAATAAATTTCAAGTGGATCACA